>NW_006917091.1:1090932-1112140 GCF_000516985.1 Pestalotiopsis fici W106-1 | reverse complement strand
GGGGGGGGGGAGGATGTGATGAGATCAAATGGGTCATATGCATGGCGCTATGATACTAAGCCGGGATGACTTGAGGAATTATTTATGCATAAGTTTTCACATGGACTACATAACATGCATCGGGCTCCGGCTTTTCAACACCCCAATTTACTCACTGATCATTCTTTTGGCTTACTTTGAATGAGATTTTGTTCGACCATAGTGCGAAATAACCAATTTCATCATGGGCGTCTCTGAACTGTTTGAAAAGTTTGTCAAAAGGACCAAAACATATAAGCCAGATCCCAAAAAGCCGAATAAAGCTTTCCAAACGGGATTGCGGGATTTGTTTGTTCCACCGTCACAAGATCCTCTCATTGAGTATGTTGAGTATGAGCTCCTCAGAGCCTATGTTCACCCGCAGGTTTCTGACTGAATTTTAGCATCGTCCTAATCCACGACTTAACCGCGGGTCGTGATGACTCCTGGGACTCGGAAGGCTCGGATTCTTTTTGGCTAGCTGAGCTTTGTGATGATGAATCAAAAGCACACATTGCCGCATTCGGATACGATGCCCAGGAGTGTCAGGTGATGGACGACATCATTAACCACGATCGATTGAAGAGATTTGCAGAGGCATTGCTGACTGCTTGTCCTTTGGAAATGAGCCAGACCAATAATGACCGACCGATCATTTTTGTTGCCCATGGCTTCGGCGGTCTTGTATACGAGATGGCATGCGCTTATTTCCTTTGCATCCTTTCGAATATCCCGGTTTTCCTCCTTCCTGGCAAATTCTTGTCGTCTCCCTCTCTTTCTGGGTACTAACAACTTCTGCAGGCTCTCACTCTTGCATTCGAGCGAAATCGTGCACAAAGAAGACACGCGGCTGTCCTTCTCGACACACCCCATCATGGAGCTGGCGTGGCAGAATGGGCAATTATGTGTGCCAAAGAGCTTGGAGTACCATGTGCAAATACAGCTCAAGAGCAAGACTGGTCTGATTGGAATGAATCCTTCGCTGAAATCGATGCCACACAGAAATTGTTTCGAGGCATCATTCAGGAGCACATGAGCATTAAAATTGCAGGATGTTTCGCAACCAAACCAATTAAGGAGACGAAACTGGTGAGCTGAAATCTTTCATAATTTCAGCAGGATTCATCCGTCGCAATTGGGCTTCAAGCTAAATTGTTACAGATACTGTCGTCCGAATGGGCGGTCTTACCAGAATTCCGAGCGTTTGCTCTTGGCGGTACCCATCTTGACATGACAAAATGCAGAAAAGATGATGCTGGCTGCAAAATGCTCTTGGCAACACTCCAAAGGTGGTCCAGGGATTTAACAAAAGGCAGGATTGATCACTCTGATTTGGGCGAGCATCAAGTCCCTACAGGGACGATTGATCTCTCGGACAATTCCGCAGTAGTCACGCCGCAAGTAGATGTTGCACCAGTGACTGGCGCCTTCGATGATGATGTCGTGGCACAGCTCAAGAATAGGAATTGGCGTATCAAGTTGAAAGCAATCAACGAGCTTCGGCATGCGCCTGGCCTCTCGGAAGAAATCCTCGAAATTGTCGCAAGGCTGCTGGAAGATGACGACCTGGATGTCAGAAAGGCAGCGGCCGTAATGCTACATTACCACTCGTCTTCTTTGGTGAAGTCTGTTACATTCGTTGTGGACTATCTCAAGTACCGAAGGGGCCTGTACCAAAATTCACAAGTGGTGTGCGGAATTCTCAACGCACTGAAATCTCAATTGGACATACCAATGGAGATCCTCCAAGCTATTGTGGAAAAGCTTAGGACACCGAGTACAGATATAGATATGTGGGAAAGTGCTATGATTCAGGAAAGCGCTATCAACGTGCTTAAAGCTCAGCCGGACCTACCGACAGGAATATTCCAAAAGCTTGTCGATTGGTTTATGGTAAAACATGAGGAGGATCTAAGAAAAGCTATCCAAGACGCTCGTACGACAGAGTTTCCCAGGAAACAAATGAATCTTTTGCCTAGCCGACAAATGAGTCTTTCTCTTCATGCTGCATCGTCTGGAGATCGCCATATTGAAGCGGGACGTGGCATTGTGTTGGGCGTGCTCAACATTTTCAAATGTCAAACACATCTACCAAAAGATATCGTCCGAGCTATGGCTGTCCGGCTGGAAGGTAAGCCTGAGGATAGGAATGTTACCAAAGCCATTCTAGGCGCGCTTGAATATCGGTTGGATCTACTTCCAAAGGAAATCCTCCCATCTATCGTGGCACGGCTCAAGCATAAAGATTTTGAAATTCGACAAGCAGCTTTCAAGACTCTCCAACATCAATCATCGCTGCCAGAAGGAGTCCTTCAAGTTATAGTGGCCCAGCTTGAGGACCAAGATTGGCGCATTCGAGAAGCAGCTATCAAAACTTTCCAACATCAATTATCGCTGCCAGAAGAAGTCATCCAAGCTAGCGTAGACCGGTTCGAGGATCACTTTTGGAGCGTTCGAGAAGCAGCTATCAAGATTTTCCAAGGTCAATCATCGCTGCCAAAAGAAGTCCTCCAAGCTATGGTAAACCGATTCGAGGATCAAGATTGGCGCGTTCGAGAAGCAGCTATCAAGACTTTCCAAGGTCAATCATCGCTGCCAAAAGAAGTCCTCCAACCTATCGTGGCCCGATTTGAGGATGAACATCCGCTTGTTCGAGAAGCAGCTATCAAGACTTTCCAAGGTCAATCTGTCAAAATGTAGGAATAAGTGGAGCGCTTCTCCACACGTGTATATATCTTTGACCATCCAACCTCTGTTGGATGTGAACAACTCAACTGATACATCAACTATTACCCATACCTATCATATCTTTTCATACAATCATTGCTGCCAAAAGAAGTCCTCCAAGCTATCGTGGCCCGATTTGAGGATGAAAATACGCTTGTTCGACAATCAGCTATTCAATCCCTTGAAAAACAATTATCGCTTCCCCATGAAGTCCTTGAAGCCATCATGGCACGGCTCGAAGTCGAGGATGAGAATTACGCGGTTTGTCGCCAAGCTATCGGCGTGCTCCAACATCAGACGATCCTCTCCAAAGAAGTGACTAAGATGATCACACAGCTTGAGAAATTTACTTCTCGAGTTCAACCAGATATAATCTCGATATTCAGAGTGAGATCAGATCTGCCAGAGGACGTCATACGAGGCCTCAAAGACCTAGTGAACCACAAGTCTCTAGAGGTCCGTGAAATAGCAGCGTGGACTCTTAGACAGCAGCCAATACTTCCACGTGATGTCCTCGAAGCAGTTATAAGACAGTTGGAGGATAGGGACGAAGCTAAGATACGAGCAGCAGTCGGCATTATGGACAGAGGACGGACGCTTGATGGCGAGCTCATTGATCTCATTATAGATTGCTCCCGAGACAAATACCCAAGTACACGGAAGGCTGCAGTCGATGTGCTTGGACGTCAGCAAGATTTATTGCCAGCAGCCGTCGATGCGCTTAAAGCGCTGGTCGAAGATACGGACGTAAACGTTGGAGACGCAGCGATCGAGGTTCTAAAGAAGCATCGAATACCCTTAGCATAAGATCCTTATTCGATCGCGAGCCCACAAAGGAACACCAATATTATACTGCGCAGTCAGAAATAGGACATCATTAGAGCTAATTTTTATTTTTCCTGGTTTTCACGATCGAAGTCGGAAACCAGTGATTCTGCGAACTTGAGACATTAATGATCCCGGATCTGAAAAATGGGTTCTTGTTCTCGCCGCCGGATATATCTGGCATAGCAGCCTTTTGCGTTCATGCAGAATCGTTATTTGTACATATCATCGGATGACTCCTGCGAGTACAAACAGGGTAACATCCAATGCGGACGCCAAGGGGTGGTTTAAATGGCAGTATGCTCCAAGTACTTCATGGGAAACAACTATGGGCATGAGGGACCGAACTTCTAGGGAACCTACGATCTTGAAGAGAGAGGTACTGAAGAGCTATCCAATAACTCCGTGCAAGTAAGCTGCAGTGGAGTAGGGACTACATCAGTGCAACGACTTCTTACTGCTTTCTCCCATCGTCTTCAATCTCTTACAAGCACCCCAGTATTCTCCGGAGTCCTAGGTGCATAGTCTGCTTCTCTACTGTGAATACTACACTTCTGAATTAACTTGATCTAATGGTTTGCAACGATTCAATCCCAATATCTTGTAAGATCGCAATAACGTTGCAGGAGATAAACAAACTTTTACAACAAAAGTGGAGAAACCACATTTTCCCATTAATGCGAACGACCTTTGTGTGAAAAGATATGATAGGTATGGGTAAATAGTTGATGTATAAGTGAAGTTGTTCATATCCAACAGAGGCTGGATGGTCAAAGATATATACATGTGTGGAGAAGCGCTCCACTTATTCCTACATTTTGACACTTTGAGCTTCTACATCTACAAGGTTGACCGACGGAGGAGCGATTACTGGGTTTGAGATCGACTAGTCAAATTGTACAGACGGCAAATACTTGCGATCAATATATTTTTATACATACCAGCGGAAGGCAGGGCACCAATTGTTGCAACCGGCTGCAATTGAAAACTGACTTCCCAACTTGAAAGAACTATGGTAGCAATAGTCCAGCCTTTGACGATCGTGATCAAGCGCCTGAATATTGGCCCGGTAAGTACTCTTTTCAAGCTTCGCCAGAGTTGGAAGCATCCCAAACAATCTCTTTGATTGACATTGAAGACCTCGCGTGGGGGATCACCCGCCGAATGACGAACCTTTCGTCGGCCGCTGCGAGCAAAGCTTTCCATTCTTGTATAGACCTCTCGCGGGCGTTGAAGCCGCCCAACATGTTCAGATCCATTGATCTGTGAGTTAATGTCAACAAAGATGTCCAAAATGGTTTATTCAAACCAACGCAGGAAAGCATAGAAGTATACCTTATGTGTCGCTCTCTCCAGAGAGGAACCTCGCCTGGACCCGGCATTACTGCGTCCTGTATCAGGATCTTTGCACCTGGTCGGAGTGCCGGAATTTGCGCTTTGAGTATCTTGAGAGAATATTTGTCGGCCCAGTTGTGGAAGATCATGCGGAAAAAGTAAGCATCAGCTTGCACCACTTGCGGTTCGAAAAGTTCATGTGCCTTGAACTCGATGCGCCCCTTGATATCATCAGGCACGCCAGATTCGGCGTCCTTGACGACCAATGCCATATCTTGGACAACTAGCCTGACATTGTCAAAACTCTTTGCCACCTCTATGGCAACATGGCCTCTGGACCCTCCCACGTCAGCGACGATCGCATCACCTAGGGAAGCCCAATCGTAGAGTTTGGGGACTTCGGAGATGGAGTAACCTGGATTATGGTCGAAAGATTTCATGGAAGCTGCAAAGCGCGTGGCCCGCATAGGGTTCGTGCTGAGAACCTCGTAGATTGATTTATCCGTGTTATTGACAAGAGTAAAGCCCTGTATAAATAGATCAGTACGGACCACCGGAGCAAAACAAAACGACCGGGTGTACTTACAGTCTCAGTGGGCTCTTCAGAAGATGGCCACTTTTCTGTTGCGTCTACCACCTGCAGCAATGGGTTTATAGTCAGTCTACTGGTTTGGAATTCTCATTCTAAGGAACGAATAGGGTCATACCCTAGTAGAAGCTGGCCAACCTTCCCGGGCCCCTAGACTAACCCAGGCATTGATATACGGAATGGTCATGAACTTGGAGATTTTTGTGTGTGCCACCATACCAGGCTCAGGCTCCCCCAGTATACGCAAGGTCATGGCGTGCCTGACTAGGCGCCTCACAAGCGCTTCATCGAGCCCAGACTTTTTGGAAATCTCTTCAAAGGAGATTTGACCTCCAGGGGGTATCATATCGACAATGTGGAATCGGCAGAGGGCATCCAGGCTGACCAGGTTGGAAATCTTGAATATCGGTAGCTCTCGCGAACGAAAGGAACCCTAGCGGAAAGCCAAAGCAAGACTTACGGCAGCGAATCTACAGACGAGCGAGAAAGGCTCGAGGAGCAATTCGTGCAATTCGGCCGTTTCGTCAAGGACTGCATCTTGAAGATGGGCAGCGTCGGCAGGGAGGCATTCTGGGTTATCCTCGGCCCAAGAGGGGGGTGGCACTCCCTGACTTGAGAGGAGCTCTTGCAATTCGGCGACGGAAGAGCTAATCTTGTCCGCTAGGGCTACGATTCTGGGAGTTGAGTTGGATGAAGCCATTGTTGCAGAGTAGTGAGATGAACAAACCTCAGTGCCCAGAAGATGCAAGAATAAACGTGGTGAGAACGATATTCAATATAAAGGTCGATGGCAGAAAGGATACTGAACCTGTGGTAACCAGTCCCTTGCTTCGAGCCTTGCCGTTATGCTTGCCACAATGGCGGGGCAATCTTTTGAAACTGTTGGTTACCTACCTAATATAGGTACACAGAATATCACCCAGCAGGTGTCACAACGCGAGGGGTTGCGAGTTCGTGGGCGGGCGTTCTTATGGCCTCCCCACTGAGTACTAGGTAGGTACATACCAACCTAAGGAAGTGCCAAAAGTCCCTATGGCTTTTCTAGTTCACGCCACAGCTCGCAGGGGTCAGGTCGCACCTAGCCTTACCAGCGTGTTGTCTTCTCTGTCGGAAACTACCCGCAGATACGAGCTTTATTGCACAACTAAAGTGTCAATCGACGACCTACATGTGGGTGCGACACTACGTCAGCTCAGGGTCGTAGTATGTAGTATAAACTGTACTAGTGTATATGGCCCCAGAATATGGGTCCATTTAGTATTATAGATGCATTATATTCCACATGGGTTATAGTTATTGAATGATTTAGAAAATCTGACAAGACGTTCAATTGCAGAGGGTCGCATTCAATTCTGACTTGCCAATCTCGCCCCTTTTCGGCTGCAATTGACGAGCTCGGCTTTAGGGCATCCGAGTGAAGAACGACAGGGACACAGATCCTTACTGCACACTTGGTGTTGCAGCTGGGATGCGCCATTAATTGCGTGCTTAATCGTTGGTTAATGCTGAGGCGGGGTGTGTCCCTTTTTCTGTCCATGTCGAATCCCACCATGTGCAGTCCCTGATTCGCGAGCTCTAGGTAGGTCCTGTGGAACATTCCGACGCTGATTCACCAGGACTGGAAATACGGTAATCCGCAAAGGAGAACTACTCGTTCTGTAAGGATTGTTTGATATCAGCACGCCTCCACAGACTAATCTTGTCCGCTTGGTTTCCTGTTTCTTGATGATCCAAATTCACCCATAATAAACTACCATTACCGAATCCAGCTTGATTCAAACTACGTAGTTAAATGAGCAAAGAAAGTCAATATATTGAATTAGGCCCCCAATAGACTTACCCGAGCTTTTAGAATTGTCCCGGCTTTGACGCCAATGGTGTATTGATCGCTCTCGCGTTCATACTCCTTGGCTGTGACGTCCTGGAAGTTGAAGTCAAAGCGTCGAGTCAAGGCAGCAAGAATAAGATACATTTCAGCCCATGTAAGACTGAATGAGCAGGTTGTGTCAGTTAAGAACCTGTTGAGAGTAGACCTCGAAAGAAGTAAAGATTGACCTACTAGATACCCAAACACATCCTTGTCCCTTGTGAGAACGGTGCAAAGCCCTTATTTAGCTTTTTTTCTACGCCTTGAGGTTCATTCACCTGTCCGGATTGAAGGATAGAGGATCTGGATATAAAGCCTCATCAGTATTCATCAGAGCAGCCGTCATAGAAACCGGCGTCCCAGCAGGGATGTAGAGGTCGCCATAGAAGATGTTCTTGTCGGGCGAAATACGGGCCATACGCGATCCGATACCTGAGCTTAGGCGAAGACCTTCCATGATGACCGAAGTCATGTAGTGCAACCTCTCCAGGGCCTTCAGTTTCTTAGTAATGTCTTCAGACGAATACTGTCAAAAGGTATGTTCAATAATCCATAGTTGACCAGCAATACTACCCTACAAGGACGGGGGGAAGGCTTCCACTATATACAGCCACAGTGTGGGTCGCACCCAGCCACCTTATTTCAACAAATACTGCTCGTTCACCGTGTTGAGTACTGCCCGTAGCCGCTGTACAATCGTGGGACTACTGAAAGTTGTAAGCAATTGTTGCCTGTGCATTTTATCTCACAGAATCGCGCTCGAATTTCAGAGAATTGTCATTTAGTTATGTAATCTTGGCTTGTGTGGATGCATATTGTGTACCTAAGTTTGGTACTATAAGGCAGTATGATCGCATTTTTAGGGAGTCATGCTAACAAGGCAATGTCTCCCCAGCTACCCGGGCATTGAGCCAAATGTTTTTTCCCTAGATATGCCACAGCTAATAGCTCTGGAATTGTATCTCAGGCTTCACTTGTTTGGTGCTCTTTCAGACACCGCAGAGTGGGGACCAGAGCAATGACGGCGTGCAACAGCAACAAGGCGGCCGAAAACCAGTCGAACCAGCCCGGCAGGGTCATGGAGTAATCGGTGAACTTGGCTTGCAGAGCCATTCTCTGAGAAGGCAAACCAGACAAGACATTGGGCATGGAAAATGTTTCAATCGGCGGGCCATTGCGGACCAATGTCTTGGGCTTATGTTACGGCCAATTCGGAAAGAGCTGGCTCTAATTGACCTGCAAATGGATACCCACGTGAGGGTGGCCGTCTGCAAATATCATCGTTATGACCATTTCCATGGATGGCAGTTCTCACTCAAGTTCGGAGTGAGACGCAGCAGCAGCAGTCGGATATGTACTGAATGCCATAAGTCTTTCCAGCAGTGTACCAATTGCTGCAATATGCCCAGTGCGGCACGACAGTGGTCTGCTGACTCATTCCGCTGTCACAGTCGAGGTCCGACTTGTCAACAGCGTTTAGCGCCCAGCAGCGGTCCTGCATTCATGTTCCGTTATAATGCACGCAGCCGGAAGACGTTCAAGATCCAGGCTGCGAACCAATCAACTCTTGGACTACGGGCCGCAAATCTTGAGTTGTTTATTCCGTCAACGTCCCCTCCTTTCGTCCAAAACACTCCTATCTCTTCTTATCACTTCAATAGCTTAGCCGCCGGAGGATCGCACTAAGTAAAACACCGTTTGGCTATCGGCATATCTGGTGTCTCGGAATACGTGAGGGTAGAGGGTGATTATGTGCATGTCAAGCCTTGAGTCATCGGCGTCCCATTCCGCAATGAATATCATGCCGGCCTGACGGGGTCCGAGGGCGTGCAATATCTTCACAACGCCAAAATGATGTCAGATCTAGTCATTAAGTCAACATTTCTATCATTCCAAGCGGCCCGTCTGAGCTCTGCTTAATGTCGTGTAAATTCGGCTCGAGCCATCACCTGGCCTATACTGAGACGTGTCATCATGAGACCCATGTGACTGACGCGACCGAGTTATTGTCACCTCGGGTGGCTTTATTCTCATTTCAGGTGATCAGGTGATACGGGGATATGCGGGATATGCTGTACAGCTAGAGTCATCCCTTTACGGCGGCGACATGACACTCAATGGCAGAGGCCGTCACCCATCGTCGAGAGCCGATATCATACTTTTCAGGCCAGGCCGACCTTGCTCCGAGGGCCTCAGATCATATCGTTCGAGACTTCTAGCGGTGCCGAGGTCATTCTAGTGCCATGCTTCGGACCAGCTGAGGTACACGGAGAGGCTGAGGCACTAAGGTTAGGTAGCTGCTGTGGTGGAGCCGTACACCTTACACTACCTACTAGGTATACTGTAATTCCGAAGCGATTGACCGCTAGGCTCAGCTGCCAAGGCCCCAGCTGTCAAAAACGTTTCTGCTCATGTCCATGTGGCACAGGGATGTCCATGGCGCCATCTTTATCTTTAGTGTAACCTATGCATCACTGACAAGCAAGCCAGGATGCATTGCATCAGAGCATACGTATGGTTGCTGTGTATATCTCTAGCTGTGTAGACTGGCAACCGCCACGGTATCTAACAAGGTAAGTTTTGGTAGAACCAAGCAGCGGGAACCGTTTTTTTCAGCCAGTAACCACCGAATATACTTCCCAACCACAAAAGTTACTAATTGCTGCCACATTTTTATTTTGAAAGATGCAAAAATGGTTGTCTATCTGACTCGAAGTAGATTTGGGAAAATAATCGCTAAATAAATATCGAGGACAACATGCTGCTATGTGATCGGTAGTACTAGTAGGAGGTTACTACGGGGTGCAAACCAGGGGCAGAATTGAAAAACCGTTGTGGTTGCTAGTTTAAGGCCCTGAACCGCACAGCGAACTACTGGCAACAAAAACTATTGGCAAAAACGTTCCACTTTACTGGTTTACTAGGTGCTATCAGGCTCCATCTTTATTTATAACCTTTTTATTTAGCATTATTGCCAGTAGATTGACTTTTTCGATGTATTCTTTTGACCAGGGGGCTCGGGAGGCCTAAATTTGGTAAGTTGTGGGGCTTGGCAGTATTTGCGATGCGACCAGCAATGCAAGTAAACTACGATGCAATCATGCAGCTATACAGCCAGAAAATGGTAATACGTACAGCGTTATTGTGCCGGTATTCAATTCTAAGGGCATCGCCAGTCTTTAGTCAACACCTAGTATAGTTCACATTAAAATGCATTGTCAAAAGTGTTATAGCCTGAATTTCTGATACCAACGTCCTCCCCACTGTTTTTGTGCAAACCATTTGTATCTTGCCAGTAGTTTTGTTGCTAGTAAGGCTAAGGGATACGAGTTCAGCCACAGTAGATCAAGGATTGATCCAAGTGGGCATCGCTTAACGACAAACGACTCCAACCGAGGTCGCATCGTATAGTCGTTCATAATCTTTCCACAGTCACTGAAATCTTTGGGCGCAAACTCTAACCTCCCGTCAACCCATTGCTAGCTTGGCTAGGTGTCAATCGCCCCAGTTGTCTGCTGTGCGGTGCCGAAGGCCATATCAGGCTAGGCACAGGAATTCCCATTTCGCTGTTCCGGCCTCCCCGGATCGTTGACTCGCCGACAGCTCACGGCCTTGACGTCCTATACAGACTCTGTCGCTTTTCTAAATCCTTGACACCTGAAAAGGAGCAGTGTTCAAGTGTGCTTGGCCAGAGCAAGTCACTCCGCACCAGCGACCACACGGTCAAAAGTCTCGTTTGTGTGATGTCTCGCTTGTGGGCCGAGTCAAAACTACGATTCATAGGACCTCGCTCTTCAGACTGACTGAGCTGTCCAATAGGCAGCGACCCAAGGGAGTTGGACGTCTTGGCCATGATTTAAGCTCTCAGTGGTCATTCTCATTGAGGTGGAATGCGGCGCACATCCGGAAAGATAATTGGTGGAACATCTTCGTCCGTGGCGTATGGTCAAAGGTGGATATGTAGTAGCCTTAGATGTGGAGGCTCTGCCGGAGGAAAGTACCACTTTCGATTTATTGCCAAGAAGATTTAAACTATAGACTATGGTAAGTCTGACTATGCTGCAGCTGTGTATGCGATCACAGTTACCGAGCATCTGGGTCGCTTATCGCCATTTGCATCAGGGGTACCGCCGAGGACCCCGATGAGAACCTAGCTGAGATGTACTCGGCGGCGCAATGTGAATAGCTTCGTAGGCTAGAGGGTTCCGAAATTCAAAGCAAGGCCAGCCACAATGGAGCCGACACTGAGGAACCAGTGTGAAAGTGCATCGGTCACATCGGAGATCTCTCAGGCTCTTGCATCCTATAAGCTTGGCCATGCCTGCCGTGCCAATCCTCTCATCCCGTCGTCCCAGTCAAGCATCAGAAGAGTCCTGCTGCGACGTGGCCTCCGGTCAACATCATGTGGTCGCTGTTTCTTTACGGCATCCTGCCGGCCTTGGCGGTCGCACAACAAGGTGAGCCATCCGTCCTGCGACGGCGATGTGGCGGCGTTCCAGAGTTATTGCCCTCGACCGTCTCCTCTGCATCAGTCACCCTCTCCACGTTCCTTAGCTCCTCGACCTCGGGCCACAAAACGTTCCTTACCCCTTCCATTGAAGCGTCTTCTTCGCTCTCTTCGTTTTCCTCGGACTCTTCAACGGATTTTTCAACTTCTACAGCAAGTTCAGTTTCGGTACGAAAGACTATCGATCTCGAACTGAGCTCCGGTCGCTCTTCGACTACTCCAGCATTGAGTTATGTACCCAGCTCGACTTCAACTTCCCAAGTTACAACCATCTTCACTGCTTCATATGACAGTGAATTCGGTCTGGAAGCATTCGCCTTGTCCACATCAGAGCCCGTCTTTATAGCATCTGGATCCATTTCGTCTACAGCTCTTTCTTTCACAGCGGCTGGATCTGGTTCCCCGACAAAGCCGGCGGCCACGTTGTCATCTGAACCACGTCCATTGGCAACATCTACTTCGACCAGCAATCTTGCATTTTCTGATTTGATATCCACATCCTCTTTGTCAACATCGCTGACGTCTGTCGTTACCCCCATAGGTTCGACTTCGTCGACAGCAACCTCCACCGATAGCTCACCAACGGCTTCTCCGGTGCTCGGTACCTCGTCCACATCTTCTTCCACAAGTAGGTCGCAATCGAATGCCAATATATGCTATACTAATTAAAATCAGGGTCGTCTTCAGCTGTCACAGTTACGCCTGGCGGGAACATAGCATCGGCCATTGCTTTTGCTCAGAGCAATGGTGTGCCCACAGTGACTATCAAAGCCGGCACTTATACTGAAGCCGTTACTGTTTCTGCGACCGCGGCTGTCACTATCATTGGAGAGACGGTTAGCCTCAAGGCTCGTGATAGTACTGCTCTCAGTGACTACTCGCAGAATCTCGTCACCATTGCAAACGACGCAGCTGCCCCTTTGACGCTGTCGTCAACTGCCATCAAAGGTGTCACGTTTAGAAACATTAACTTCAGTAACACCAACTCATTGTCAGCGCTTGGCGCAGTCTCGCTCAAAGGATCACAGCTTGCATTTTACGGATGCCAATTCGTTGCCGCTGGCCAGGTTTGCATCCAAGGTGGCATCTCTTCGGGCTTAATCGCAGATTCCTACATCGAGGCTGCCGACAAGATCATCTACCAATATCCCTCTCTGTACATCTACAGCTCGGCAATCACAGCCACCGCCAAGAGTGCCAACATACTCTATACGCAAGGAGCCAACGCTGGGACGACACTTTACAATTCTACTGTCATTCTCGACTCCTGCAATGTGTCTCAGAAGAGCGGCTTAACCAACACATTCGTTTATCTGTTCACTGCCAACAACAATGGTTCTGTCGCCCTCTACAGAAACACTACCCTCGGCAGCTTCGTCGCTGCCAGTGGTGCACATGTTGACTCCAAGACTCAGTCACCCCTGAATACCTACCTTGAGTACCTCACCACTGGTGCGGGCAGCTACTCTCAAAACGTTGCCGCTCGTTCTCCATACGTGTCCCTCGCGATTTCTGGTTCTCAGCTCGGACCTTACGAAATCCCTGCGTTCTTTGCCAATGCGAACCCGACGGTTGCCACCACTCAAACATCATGGATGGACCAGGACGTCTTGGGCAGGATCTTGGCCGGCGTCTCGGCGCAGAATTCGAGAACTTCTTCTCAGTCTTCCAGCTCATCGTCATCGAGCACGTCCAGCACGTTCTCGTCCAACACGCCCTCCTCCAATGTAGCCACGTCCAGCATTGCCTCCGACTCGTCCTCCAGTACGGTATCCAGCACGGTTTCCAGCACAGTTCTGAGCGGTATTTTGTCTTCGAGCACCAGTCAAACCACTGTGTCATCTTCCAGCAGCTCTGCCTCTGAAAGCTCCACGGCTACCTCCAGCAATGTCGCATCCTCGGCGAGCACAGGAGGGTGCGTCCTACCAACCTCGGTCCCCTCGACTGCTAGGGTGGTCGGTCCTGTAGGCTCCTGCGCAACGTTCAACAATATATCTGCCGCCGTCGCTGCCCTGCCTTCCGACAGCACCTCTCAGTACGTCTATATCCTCGGCGGTACATACAATGAGCAGGTCACCATCTCGCGTGTCGGACCTACCGTCTTCCGTGGCGAGACTGACGATACCCTGTCATACGGCTCCAACACCGTCACGATTCAGTCATCCTCCGGCGTTGCGTCCAATTCGGGTGGCTCGGCCAGCACGTCGCCATTTCAGGCCACCCAATACTACACAAGCAAGATGTCGTTCTACAACATCAACTTTGTCAACACGTACGCACCACAGACCAACTATGTCGCTGTGGCCTTTGTCGGCAAAGCCCTGAAGACGGGCTTCTATGGATGCAGTTTCAAGTCTAGCCAAGGCACGCTCCTCCTCAACTACGGCGCCTTTTACTTTGCCAACTCGTACATCGAGGGCACTACTGACTTTATCTGGGGTCAAGGCGGCGCGGTAAGCAATTCCCCTCCATCGTGCCGTCGAGTTATTGCTAACGTGTTCCAGTACTTCTACAACTCCAAAATCGCTACATCCGGCGTCATCAATGGCCAGAACATCGCTGCTCAGAGTTATCAAGCATCATTTGGCCCGTCCATTCAGGTATACGACACCTGTGCGATTGTTCCAGCTAGCAGCAGCGTCGCCAAGGGTTCTACCTACCTTGGAAGGGACTACTCAACATCGTCGCGTGTCTATTACATCAACTCTTACCTTGATGAGCACATTGCCTCGGCAGGGTGGAGAGTGACTGGATCATCCGTCAACGTGACTTTTATTGAGGCAAACAACACGGGACCGGGCGCTGCCACGAGCTCGCGCACTCCTTATGCTCAGATCCAGTCGGACACAACATCATACACGCTGGCCTCCCTCCTGGGCGATTCCAGCTGGCTCGATATTTCGGCTATTGCGCCGTTCGCCGGGTTCCCAGAATCGGTCTACAGTGCGACTGCAGTTTCTTCGTCATCGTCATCCTCCTCTACCTCCTCATCTTCCACATCTGTGTCGCCCACCGACTCAACGGCAAGTCTGTCAGCCACGGCTACGACTGTCAGCGATACTTCATCTTCGACCACTGCGACGTTGACTTACACTGTGGCGCCTACTCCCACTGGATCCCAGTTTGGCAGTGTCATGTCCGCTGTCGCTGCGATTCCTGCCGATGGCAAAGCCCACGAAGTCTACATCCTTTCTGGTACCTACATAGAGCAGATCTGGGTCAACAGGACGGGATTAGGCAAAGTCACACTGAGAGGTGAAACGCAGAACCCCAGCGACTACACCGGCAACCTTGTGGCCATTCAGTTCAACTACGGGGTCTCGACGAGCGGCACTGTCTCCAACGAGAACACCCCCGTCCTAAACTGGAAGCGGACTGATGGTTCCGGCCTTGCCCTCTACAACATTGACTTTGTCAACACGTATCCGCAGACACCCAGCACTGCAGCATTGGCAGCTGACTTCTATGGCTCCAACATGGCCGCTTACGGATGCTCATTCAAGGGATACCAGGACACGTTGCTCGCCAATCAAGGTGTTCAAGTCTTCAGCAACTGCTATATTGAAGGGAGCGTCGATTTCATTTGGGGCTACTCAAAGGCTTACTTTCATCAGTGCTACATCGCGTCAAATACCGCGGGAGCATACATCACGGCGCAGAATCGACCCAACTCAGCCTGGGCTGGTGGCTACATCTTCGACTCGTGCTATGTGACCTACACGAGCTCGTACACCGCGGGCAAGACATCTGTAGCTGCCACCACCTACCTTGGCCGCCCGTGGTCGCAGTACGCTGTCGTGGTGTACATGAACTCGTATCTTGACAAGCACATCTCCCCCGCCGGATGGAGTGTGTGGCAGACAAGTAATCCCCAAACGTCAAATGTCATGTTCGGCGAGTATAACAACTCAGGGCCAGGCGCTTGGGGAACATCACGCGCCGAGTTTGCCACAAAGCTCACAGATTCTCAGGCCACTCTTTACACCCTGGACGCATTCATCGGTAACACGGCTTTCATCGATTGGACGGCGTACAACTACTCGCCGAGCTTCTCACTAGATTCAACGCCAACGACCACTGCTTCGGCAACGTCGTCTTCTGTTACGGCGAGTGCCACAGCCTCTGCCACCTGGGCGCACCCTACCAGTGGTACTGTTCCTCCCGTTGGTGCTGTCCTAGTCTCTGTCGAGGGCACTCAGGTCGGCTCCTTTAGCAATTTGACCGATGCTCTGGCCAGCTTGCCTGACGACAGCAGCACTCAGATCATTTTCGTGTACCCCGGCAAATACTCCGAGCAGGTTCCCACAGTCGAACGTGCCGGTCCTGTCATGATTGTTGGATACACTACCGGCAACCCCGGTCAGGCCTATGCCGACAACACCGTCACCATTACCCACGCTCGCGGACTCTCTGTCAGCCCTGTTCCCACGGGTCACTCCGATGCCGAGACGGCGACCTTTGCCACCGCTGGTACCAAAATCTCTCTGTACAATATCAACATTGAGAACTCTGAGAACCTTGATGGGTCCGTGTCAAGCTATGTCACCCTTGCTGGCAGTATCTACGGCCAGCATATTGGATTCTATGCTTGTTCGTTCGTCGGCTGGCAAGACACTCTGCTCACCGGAAACAAAGCTGGATATCAGTACTACGAAAGCTCCTATATAGACGGCGCCATTGATTTCATCTGGGGATACTCCAAGGCGGTAAGTGTATTCTTCCCGCTCAAAGAAGATGGAGCTGACATCTCTGTAGTACTTTAAAGGATGCACGATCGGTGCCAAGAGAGCCGGCTCGGCCGTGACAGCTCACAGCCGGGCCTCATTGACTGCTGTCGGAGGCTATATCTTCGACCAGTGCCTCTTTACCGCCGCCAAGACCGCCACCGTAGACTTGACCGCTTCAGTCTATCTCGGGCGGCCGTACAGTGCTTATGCCCTCGTGGTTGTCAAGAACAGTTATCTGGATGACATCATCGCCCCATCGGGCTGGAAAGTATGGAGTGCCTCTAACCCGCAGACCGACTACATCACCTTTGCCGAGTACAACAACACTGGCCCTGGTAACTGGGAGAATAACGTCGCCGCCAGGGTCGCTTGGCAGAACTGTACTCTGCTCACCAGTGACACTTATTCATTGGCCAGCGTTATGGATAGCACAGACTGGATCGACATGACATACTGGGCCAGCATCGCGACGCCGTCTCCTGCCGTAACCACTACAGATCCAGTGACGGTTGGCACGACAGCATACGATGGCACAACGCCGCCAGCTGGCGCTTACATTGTTTCCAAGACTGCCATTGAGGGTGTCACGACTTACGATACCATACAGGCTGCTTTGGATGTCCTCCCAATTTCAAGCAAGGTCACTCCCACTGTATTCATCTACCCAGGTGTCTATTCGGAACAGCTTGTTTTGAACAAGTCCGGCACGACCATCTTTATTGGTTACAGCCAGAGTCCGAAGGATTATAGCCAGAATCAGGTCACCATCTCGTTCAACAGTGGCATCAGCACGCAATCGGACGCCTCCAACTCGGACTCTGCCACCGTGTATGCCACCGGTAATTATTTCCAGGCAGTCAACATCAACTTTGCCAACACTTTTGGCACGGCCGAAGAGTAAGTTCCAGACGCCCTAACCTCATTCTCCTACTAATAAGCAAACAGTTACGCCTCGCTCGGTTTTGCCGTCAAGAGCAGCAAGTTTGCTGGACTTTACGGCTGCCAGGTCTATGGCAACCAAGATGCACTCCTCGTTAACGGCAATTTATTCGCATCGAACTCTTACATTGAGGGCAACATTGACATGATCTGGGGATCCGGCGCCGGATACTTCTTGAATTCGACAATCGCACCCAACCAAGACAAAATAGCTTTGACAGCCAACAAGAGAACAACCAACACCACGGCTGCCGGTTTCGTGTTCGACCAGTGTAGAGTAACCCCCGCAAGAGGCGCAACGTTCAGCCAGGTCTCGCTCGGTCGTCCCTGGAACGCCTTTGCCAGAGTTGCATGGATTGGCAGCTATCTTGGCTCGTGTATCGAATCAACTGGCTGGGATGTTTGGACCAAGAGCGACCCTCGCACAGACGGCATCGTCTTCGGAGAGTATGGCAACTATGGCCCCGGAGCATCCACAAGTGGACGCGCCGCCTTCGCCATTGAGCTCAGCGATGCTCAGGCTGCCGAGTTCCAAATCGCGAACTTTTTCGCAACAACATCTTGGATCAACCAGACTTTTGTCTACTCCTCGCCATTTACAGCTGCCAACTTGACTGTCCCAAGCTCCTCTGCCACCTCTTCCACGATCTCCACGACTTCATCCACGTCGTCTCCCCCACTGTCCACGTCTACGATCACCACGACTATTCCCAGTACGATCAAGACGACCATCTTGACTACCACTACTGGGTCGACTGTCCTCGTCACCTACACAAACACATTGACACTAGACGTGGGCGCAACTGTTACGCCTGCACCAACGACTAAGACTGTAACTGTCAAGGCCACGTCTACCAACACGAACACAGTTACAGAGGCAAATGCGGTCGTCACTGTTAAGACGACTACCATCATTGATGTCGGAACTACCGTCACACCGGCCACAAGTACCAAGACAGTCCAAAATACGGCTACCGAGGTTCACAGCCAGCTAGTCACCGTGACTGGCAAACCCACCACGGTCAAGTCTAGTACTACTGTTACGAGCTTCGCTACTTCGACCCCCAAGGCATCAACAACGACCTTGAGCGAGGGAAGAGTTGTTACTGTTACCTCGACGGTCACTCCCGGCGCTGCCAAGGTGACAAGCACCACCACCGTCACGATTAACCCGAGCGCCACGAAGACATTGACGCTCAAAGCTACAACATCAACTCTCGTGACCACTACCACTTCAACAAAGACAGCCAAGGCTACGACCACGCTGACTTGCATACCCGCCGCCAAGATGGCCAAGCGTGGTATTGCTTTCGGCACAACCGATGCAGCGCCAGTCTTTCCCAGGGCCACGTCTGCAGGCGCACCAGTCACTACAATCACCGTGATTTCATTCTTTACCAGTGCCACAACGAAGACCGCCAGCGCTCCTGGCGTCACTTCGACCATCATCGTGGACACCACCAAGACGACGGGCAAGACAAGCACACTAAAGCCTGAGACAATCGTGGAGACCACGACGGCCATCGCAGTCAAGCCTGCCACAGTCACAGTGCCCGGCTCGACCTCTACAGTCACAGTCGTCAATACCAAGCAGACTGGAAAGACTACGACTTTATCTGCAAGCGTCACTACCGTTGCCAACACGGTCTTTGTGACCCGGACATCCTCGTTGACAAGCACTCTTCCTGGACTTACCATCACTGACGTCGAGACGGCAACCAAGAAGTCGACCATCACGCTGGAGGCCTCGACCATCACCGTGACCCAGAGTAGGTACACGACTGTCAAGACGATCATCACTTTGGCAACACCGACATCGACAGTTTTGAAGACGACCACGTTGTCGCTGACGCCCAGCGTGACCGTGACTGTGCAAAACACGTCGACCAAGACCAAAATCAGCACAGTCGTCGCGACGGTCACGACCACGATGACCAAGACGAAGAACGGTGCGCCAGCATGTACAGCGGCTTGATGGAAAAAAAAAGTGACAGACGCCAAATCCATGCCCTTGTCGGAATGGACATATACATTGCAAACCCACTTTGAGTTCTAATTTAGAATCAATTGTAATGAAACGTATTTCTATTCTTCCAATGATGCTTTACATGTCTTGAATCTTCTAACATCGCACGCTAAACATACCATGAAGAAGCCTAACATGACATTATTGACTCCAGAGGTTAGGCTGTAACCTGTGCAGTGTGGCGAAGGATAATCAGGATAATCAATATTATCACAGCTTCGCCATTCGTCCCAGGACAGATAGGAGGAGGCCATACTAATGAACTCGTGGAAGTCAGGTCTATTCACGCACCTGATGGCGAGATGGTGAGGAAGATGCCGAGGAGAGAAAGTTCTCAACACAATAGTTCACCGAGTGCGATGTGCACTTATTTATCACGCCCTAGATGAGTATGTGGCCAGGATATGGCCAGCCTGCTGCTATGCTGCATTGGTGGTGCCACAAATTTGCAGGACACCCATCGCCCAATCGCCCCCTCGATGCCCTAGATAACAGCCCTCGCAGCCTTGCTACTTTGTGTGTGTGTGTGTGTGTGTGTGTATCCGCCCTGGGGCAAATTTGATGTTGCATTTTCATAAGTCTCGATAGATGTCCATCTAAACATCTGGTTGTCATGGTGGGCTCGATGCAAGAACTGCCAACCAACTTGAAGCTCCGGTATCCCAAGTCTTTGCTGCCTCTGTGCCTGAATCTCGCGACATGGCCTTTAAACTGTTCTCTTATCCTCGAGTCCCACTACCAAAACCTAATACGATTGCCGTCGCGACAGTCATTATGCAAGATCAAGAAGAGTCGACATCAACTGGACGTGCAGGCAACCAAAGTTGCATATTTATTGTCAATTTGCGAAATCTATTCCGTCCTAAACCCAAGGCCAGCCATCCATTCATTTCCGAAAATGCCATTCCAGAGCTGCCATTGTGACATCCACGTTGCGTTGAACGACTCAAGGCGTTTATGCATTCTCGACCAAGGTGCCTTGTCGCGACTATTATCAGCCAAGAATGTGCCAACTTGTTCACTACCCAACCCATGCTACAGGCAATCATCTACAAATGTTGGAACAATATTCAGACCTTGCGAATCTTCCTAATTTCGCCTCTCTTTCCAAGGTGTTCTTCCCTTGCTCCTTTGTGCCCCTCGAGTGCTTCAATCACGATCTTGTACCTGCGGACCCAAATTTCAAATGCCGAACCAACAACTTTACAATAGTCACATATCAACATAGAACAGCGGCCACGGGGTCACTTATACACGTTCGTGGATACTATGTTGATGGACAACAGTGGGAAGGGCTTGCGCGGGCTATGCGCCCAGTCCATCATTCTTCTGACTAGATACATTGCCGATATCCTTGCCCCTTCACTCATCTTTCCAGTCATTCAAAATCGCAAGCGATGACAGATACTTTGGATGATCTGAACCCAATACCTGTTCCCGCAGGTTTACACAGCGTTCCAACATTGGTATGGCTTCATCAATGCGACCCAGCGAATCCAATGTAAAGGCCAGATTATGCATACTCAGCAGCGTGTCTGGATGATCCGGTCCCAGTTTCTGCTTGCGAATTTCCAGTGCTTTTTTGTGCAGCTCCTCCGCTGCCTCCAGTTGGCCTTGGTTTCTATACGTTATTGCCAGATTATTCATG
>NW_006917091.1:1000075-1090832 GCF_000516985.1 Pestalotiopsis fici W106-1 | reverse complement strand
CCCGTTGGCCTTGGTTCATATACGTCTCTGCCAAATTATTCATGCTTCGTAGCGTGTCTGGATGATCTGGCCCTGATATCTTTTCACGATTCTCGCACACTTCCACGTCTAGCTTCAGCGCTGCCTCCCATCGACCGTTGAGATCATAAATTAAACCCACCAACCCCATGGTGGATAGAGTCCGTGTATCATCCCTTCCTAGTATCTCTATTCTGGTTTCCATTGCAAGAGTCGTAATTCTCTCAGCTTCATGCCCATTACCCATACTGAAGCAGTACCATCCCATCTGATGCAGCACCGTGGCCCAGTCTAGAATTGCTGCTTCCGTTTCTGGTCGTAGAATAGAGGCCAACCTAGCATGAGGCAGTAGCGTCTGCCACGTCACCCAATTCACGTATTCGCCGTTTGGAAGGCGGGTTGCAAGACGATTAATAAACTCTTGCTTCCATTGTTCGTAGCTACCAGAATCTTGGAGCCAGTTTCGTGTTGCTAATTGCACTAGCCGATGCATCTGGAAGTCTTGGGCGCGTTCGGAAGCATGCACGAATGAATATTCCCGCAATACTAAGACGTCATCGTCAAAGGCACTCGAGCATCCAATGCTTTCATCGTCCCCGGCCTTCCTTTGATCTCGTAGTAGAGACTCCGGTATTCCTTGACGGTCGAAAAAGCTCATGAGAGCTAGAAGATCTGCTGCCGACGGCCTGATTTGTCGGATATGATCAAAGGAGATCTGCCAAGTGATCAAAATCGAGTTTTTTGCGTCACCATCTCGCCGAAGATTACTTCCTTCATGCCGTAAGAGACCGGCTTTTCTTTGGTCGCTCTGCTTGAACTGTTCAAGATATCGTTGCGCGGACCACTGCGGTGCTCTCCGAGAAATGTAAGCTGCTGCTTGAACAATAGCCAACGGCATGCATTCAAGAGCTATTGCGAGTTGCGCAACGCAATCCTTGTCCTGCCGCGATCCCAATTTCGTCTCAATCAGTGCCTCCGCCTCTTTCTGACTCATTGGCTCGACTGGGAAGATGTCGGATGGTTCCACGAGTTGCAAAGCTGCACCCCTGTTACGGCTAGTAATGAGTATCGATCCGTTCTCGTAAACCGGGAGATAGTCCACAAGCCGCATTGTAGTCGACTGGCTAGTATCGCCACCATGACTATCCTGGAGAAGGCTCGGGGCGTCGAGGAGAAAGCTTGCATCATCGACATTGTCCAGGATCAGCCTCCATTTTCTGTTCTTCCCACCACGCAGCCAGTCACGCACGAGCTGGAAGATATTCTTGTTTGGATCGTCCCGCCCGGGTATCTTGACATGGTCGGCAATATCCCGGAAACTTTGTTCGTATCGCGTTGCGTTGCTTGCGTGGACCCAGAAAACCCAGGTATCCGATGATCGCTGCCGGGTTTCGTGTGCGTATTCAATGGCCAGTTGCGATTTCCTGCTACAAGTCAGCCTGTCGCTCTGCGGGTTATCTGCGGGCGCATAACTACCCTACGCCGCCCAGGCCGACGAGCGCGGTACGTGAGCCAGGTATGGCGCATGCTTGGTGGATACGATCGAGTATATCGCCTCGCGGGACAAAGTCTTTGTCGCGATTGAAGGGTATGATGGATGACGGATTGGGTGGGGTTTCGGGTCGCTCTGAATTAAGCCTCTCGTTAGCGTATGGGGTTGGTTTAGAGACCCATTACAGTGGGCGGGTAGGTACTAGGTATGTACTAGGCACCTAATGTAGGTACCTAGTAAAGGGCACTCTCAGTGGTACTTATGTACTTAGGCTAACATGTGTCATATTCGACTCATGGTCTTTGGATTTGCTGCGGTTAATAGAGGCACCACATGCAGGCTCTGATCGAAATGGCTCTTACCAATATGCTGGAATTTCCCTGAATCGTGGCACTGAGCTCCGCTTCCATACACCTGATTGAGCTTGGCTTCTACCGCCCCATTGTTGTCATTTGCCTGCGTTCCGCCAACGTGGTTGTTATTGGTGAAGCTTTGGGGGGTCAACTCCGAGTTGGCAACAGACGGCTTGATGCTGGATCTCTCCTCGAAAGCCTTGCGGAGTTCTTCAACCTGCTGCGATGTTGCATTGTCAAGCCCATTCTTGCTCACCAGAAGCTGCATATCAGTCATCAGCCCCAACATCAAGGTTTCGACCTTGTTCCCTTTCCCCAGCGTCCTGACAAGCTTGATGTATCGATCCTTACGTGAATCATTGTCGAGCGGGATGAGCTTGTCGAAAACCTTCTTAAGATCCGATGCTTTTCTCTGCGCCTGGACGAGGACACTCTTCACCTCGCTAGAAGAATTACTTCTGCCTTTGCCTCGAACATCTTTGTCCACGGACTCTAGAATCTTTTTGATGAGGGGCAGGCGAGCTGCAACTTCGCGAAAAGCCTCTGGCAGGCCGGTGGCATCCTTGGCGCCGTCGTAAAGCTGATTGATGCCATCGACAATTGCAATGACTGCTGATATGATCCCGAGAACCTCTGCGCCAGACATGTTGGCAACTTTCAGGTAGGTGTCCGTTTCAGGACTCGGCGAGAGTAGCGACATGTGCTTTCAAAGACTGATGATCACCCAATGATTTCAAGGCGGTACAATCATGGAAGGGTAAGTTGTAGATAGCATTACCCTCACTTGGAAGATGCTGCGAGATGCTGGTGATCGCGGGGGGCTTTGAATGTAAAGAGAGAGCCGACAAGAGCTTGACAAGACCACTGGAGGTGGGGGGACGCGCTGACCCCAGCTGACGCCCAACGTTCAACAGCCAAACATGTCAGTGTGGCTGTGAGGATACCGACCTTGACGCTCCAATGATATCGTGCGCATGGCATCCGCATATGCATTTATACGAGCCTTTGGTAGGATGGGACCTCTTCTCCACTAGCTATTAAATGTCCTGCGGATTGGACTAAAGGCCACGCTGAGTGTCCAGGCCGATACCAATCAGTACGGCACGGCCACCAAACTTGGCCCGCAAGCCCGAGATGATGCTGGCGCGCGCTCCGAAAAGTCCAGCCGGGAGGAGATCGGTCCGGGCCGAACGGCTCTTGCGGCGTGTGAGCTACAAGCTCGCGGACAAAGAACGAATAAACTAGCCATCTCGCCTCGAGGTACAGATGTAAGAACTTCGATAAGAAAGACCCCGATGGAAAGAACGGATTATGAATGCGTGCGACGAACATCGGCATGAATGCATGTTTATCATTCATCTCTCGTGGTCCATTTGGCCGTCCTTTTGTCTTTCTTAATTCCTGAGTCGGGAATGCGTTATGTTTGATAAACTGCCGGGGATGAGCTGACAGCCCTCAGTCGAGATCGGCCAGCAGCTTGTCCTGTTTCAAGTAACTGACTGCTGATCACTCGATCCTACCGGACATAACTTACACCCTCCGACCGAAGACACAAATCACCACGGTTCCAGTTGAGAATCGCACTTATAAATGCAACGATCATCGACGACTGTTCCCGGCCTATCTGTAGACTAAAAGCTCAATTTTGCACCATCCCCATTTTCAAGTGTAGATTCACTTTTAGTAATAAGTTCTTGAGCTGATATCCTATCATCACTCACTGACGCTACTCACCAATCAATCATGGCTGTTCCCGCTAATCGTGCCGTATGGCAGGATACGTTTGGCGTCCCAGGCGTGATTCGGGACTGTTCGCTACCTACGAGTGACGGTCTAGGTCATGACAAGGTGCTAATCAAAGTCCACGCCTGGGCGATCAATCCATGTGACCACATGTTACAGGATAGGAACATGGCACAGTATCCCGTCATTCTAGGTTGCGACGTCGCTGGTACTGTCGAGGCCGTGGCTCCCGGCTCTGCGGCCACTGCCAACTTCAGCATCGGCGATCGTGTCTTTGGCTTCAATTTCAACAATGGCTTTCAGGACTATGTGACCGTGGAGCACAAGTTGATCGCCAGAATCCCGAGCGGCATGGAGTATCGCGATGTCGTTGGTTTCGGCCTCTGCAGCGCTACTAGCGCCATGTTCCTTTTTGGAAAGAATTATCTACACCTTGATATTCCCCAGCTGGGCGCGGCGAAGAAGGAAAAGTCCGTCTTGATCTGGGGAGGAAGCTCATCTGTCGGCAGCAATGCTATCCAGTTGGCTGCGGCTGCAGGCTACAACATTATTTCCACCTGTTCAAAGAGGAATTTCGATTACGTCAAGGGTCTTGGAGCCGTCCAAGTTTTTGATTATAATGATCTCGGTGTTACTGAGAAAATCGCCGCAGAGCTTGACAAAGGTGAGTGTGCCGGTATTTTCATGGCGGCCGGATTGGAGGATGGGAACGTCGCGGCGATGAAAGTTGCGTCAGCAGTGAAACAAAAGGTATCGAACCACATTGCCCCTGGCCTTATACTGGCGGCGCTAACACCACTAGGTCAAATTTGCATCGTCCAATTTCATCGCCAACTTGGAGGATGTGCCTGAGGGAGTGGACATTAAACAACTGACACCGGAGACGATTGTGCCATTCCCCAAGTGTTGGTTTGAAACGACCAAGGCCACCTTTGAGGGATATCTACCCGAGGCTCTGGCCAAGGTAGTCTACAAGGTTGCTCCTCCACCACTCGTCGTGAACAGGAAGGGTCTAGAAGGGATCCAGGAAGCCATCGATATCCAACGAGCCATCTCCGAGAGGGGTCAAGAAGGAGTCAAGGAAGCTTTTGAACGGGCAGAGGATGGCTTTAAACAAGAGAGAACATCAGTCATCAAGGTGGTAGTCGAGCGACCTTAGGGCGATTTATGCATGAAAGTGCGCACTTTGTCCAGTCTCTTATCATGTAGCAGTATAATCAGACGAAAGATCTCCACCATCTATGCAGCAGAATATATAGTCATTTTGTGCGAGTCACTCAATCCTGGGATTTTGAATATTCTGAAAACATGCTTCTACTTCTTGATGTTGATTTCTGGTGCATAGCCACAAATCAGGTTGATATTTTTAGAAAGAGACCCTAGTAGTCTACTCTCATATGTCGTACTTTGGATTGAATCATTTGCGTAACGTCACCACCTTGAGAATAGCCTAGCTAACCAATGGAACGTATAAACCTGCCTGGTGTCCCGTACATGACATGGTCACGCCCCTCCCAGAGCTTCTGCTGCAGCCGATGTAGCCACAGCCCATATACCGCATCAAAACTCCCGTGCAGTAGCCATGAAGCGAGGGGGAAGGTTGTAAATGTTGGCCGCCGAGCTGAACATCCTCCATTCCAAGATCATGCCTTTCGGCGGTTGAAGGGGCCATTATCTGCCGCCCATCATTGGCCCCCAAGATACCTAGATAACCCGGCAGCCCGCCTGATTAACTTCGACGCATGTCTTGCAGCGGCTTGTTATCAGTATGTCCAATACTTTCAAAGACTTACCTGCCCTTGCAGTAGTTCCCACCGATGGGCAAGTACGTAGTCGAGAAGTGCATCTCTTCTGGAAAGGCGCTAGGGGTCCCTGGATTATGGTAGGTAACAAAGTACAAAGTTTGATACGTCATTATTCTCTATGTTGATAGGTTGTGATTACTTGCGTATCAATTCTGCAATACGCATAGATACATACCTAGTAGATATTTCTACGTCTGGTAAGAAATATTTGCATAAATGCAAGAGTTCGGTAATGAGTGGTTGGGGTATGCTGGAGATCCAATGATAAGCTCGTCGTAATCGTATTTGTGGTGGCACGTTAGCTCTGACGTAGAGCTGTATTATGTAGTGATGGTTTCGCTCTTTCATCCCCATCTTCAGGTCAAGATCTAGTCTTCTTTTATGGGAATTTCTCAAGCATTCCCATCGATTTATTGCATTATAGTGACATCCAGATAGCCGTACATTAGCCGCGCGGGGGGCTGAAGAAACCGTCAGCAAGGCAGAATCATTGCAGCCTTACGCCCGACCCTGCACACCCTCATGACCGGCTGCATGTTCTTGGATTCCTTATCTGTGTTGGCTGCTAAGCCCCCAATGGGTAGCAATTTGCCTCCTTTCTCTCCCATAGCGATCGCCCAAAACTCCAAAATTGTGCGTTGCGTTGGTCGACTGGTGATCATGGACCCCGCTACAATTGTCCAGATTATAGGGACCGCTTTGTCTCTGGGCGATGTCGTTTGCAAAAGCATAATAAAGCTCACATCTATAAAGGCCCGTTATCAGGCTGCTCCCTTGGTTCTGTCTACCATGATTGGTCAGCTTTACATTGTGCAGTCGGCCCTGGATCAATTGCAAGCCTTGAACAACCCAGAGTACAGCCGAAGTCTGCGGCATAATCAACTAGCCCGTCAAGTAGACAACTCTCTCGACAGCTTCAGCATCCTAATTCTCGCTCTTGGAGAGCAGCTGGAACGATTTCACTCTACGGAGTCCTCTGGCATGCCTGTC
Source organism: Pestalotiopsis fici W106-1 (assembly GCF_000516985.1). NCBI lineage: Eukaryota > Fungi > Ascomycota > Sordariomycetes > Amphisphaeriales > Sporocadaceae > Pestalotiopsis > Pestalotiopsis fici. The sequence goes on along the minus strand of NW_006917091.1, from coordinate 1,084,431 downwards.
AAAGGTCGGTTGTCCTTCCTCTGGAGCGAGAAAGAGATGTCCGAATATTCTATTCTGCTCGACCGCCAAGTCAACGCCCTCAATCTTTTACTCCAAGCATTACAATGGTATGCTCCTGGTTTATGGACAAGGATATTTCCAAAGTCAACCCTGCTGACATGGATCAAGCGTATCATGGTCGGACCAAGACGACCTGATGTCTAGCCATGAGACCATCGAGGTATTACGTCTTGCTAAAGACTGCTCGTCATCAATCATTGGTCTCGAAGACGGCTCCTCGAGTTGCAGATCCGAGTCTACTGATATGATAGGCATGCGCTTCGATTTTGACAGGGTCATTCTTGGTACAAGCGTTTACCAGAAAGCCCAGAGGTCGCATCTTCGACAGACTATAGAGGTCAGCAGATTAGGACACCCAAATCAAACACCTGTTCTCACCACCTCTGACGAAGAAGCATCGACCTCGCGGGAATCAATATCCACAATTCAGGAAACGCCCATCTCACACAAGTCATCACTCTCGATAAATTCACTTGAGTCTCCCGACTCAGAGGCACGCCAAAAACCTACGCGTCGACATGCAATTCAGGCCACAAAGAACCACGCAAAGGTGCTGATATTGGGCACTTCAGAAAGTGGAAAATCGACGCTTTTGAAAGCTTTTGCCATCAATCAGGGACATTATGATGATGAATATTACAAAGATTCCAAAGAGATTATTTGGAGCAATGTTATTCAAAGTACCCGGGTGATTTTGGACGCAATGGAATCATTGGACCTCCCGCTTGATAATACAAGGCTCATTGATTACCATGTTCAAACGATCTTTCAGCAACCAGCTCAAGTAGATACCCTGCCACCTCAGAAAGTTTGCAAAGCAATCAAAATACTTTGGGAGGATGGAGGATTTCGCGATGCTTATAAGCGCAGGGCCGAATATCAATTATTGGACTGTGCAGAGCCTTTTGCCAAGGACGTGGAAAGATTGATGGCGCCAGAATACGTGCCGAGCAACCAGGATATAATATTTGCCAGAGTGAAAACAGCCGGGATCTGTGAGACGACCTTCAACTTCAAAAATCTCGACTATAGCTTCTACGATCCTGGAGGCGTACGATCTCAAAGAAAGAAGTGGGTACACGTCTTTGACATGGCCACGACGGTCATATTCACGGTGGATACAGCAAACTATTGCAAGTTGCTCTTTGAGAATGAGAGTGTGAACCGAATGCAAGAACAGCTCGACTTGTTTAGGAGCATTGTGAATAGTCGATGGTTTGTACACAACACTTTCATCATCGTATTCACCAAAACAGACCTCCTCGAAGAGCACTTCCGCATCCACCCTGTGGAATTCTATTTCACTGATTTCGTCCCTGCGGAAGGGAGCGATAATGAAAAGGTGGATTATTACCTGCAGTATCTTGAGAAGAGGTTCAAGGGCTTGATCGTGTCGGATCACCATCAGAAGCGGATTCGATGCATACGCGCACGGTTCGACGACATTGACTCCCACAATCCAGCCAGTGAGATACTGGAGACATTGGATGACTTGTTTTGGACTTACCATGCCACTCTTGACGGCTCCGGATCAATCTATGAACAGCTGGGAGATTCAAACGGCATTCAAAAAGTTCGGCAACGCATGCTCAGAATTCCCAACCGTTTTTTCAATCGAAATTGGAACTAGGACCGTTCAAGCTTGGATAGACACAAAACAAAGCATTCATCTCGCATCAATCAAAAAGAAGTTGTCGCACACCACAAGAGATAATTTCGCGGGCTTCAATGAACGATCAGCTCGGCCTCGCAACCTTTGTAGAATGAATCGACCACCTTACGGTAGGGGGCTCATGGGGATTATCCGTCGCTACCCAAATGAGCGTGCACCTTGTCAAAACTACTGGCGCAGAACATAGATCAATATATCAACAATCAGAAAAGCAGCACCCAAGGTTCTCCAAAGCAGATAAAGTATTCAGCTTCTTAGACAATACGTGATTGACCGCTACTGGAATGCTCCCAGGCTGAGGGGCGCAATGTCCTACAAGCATCGGGCAATGATCATTTCTTTTGAGAACTGCGCCTGCGCCACACAACATCGCCTGCACGGGCTGTATCAATCGCCACTTCAGCTTATGCCACCTCCTGTGCCGCACTCAGTACTGTATCTTTGTTATGATGTGAATCTTGCGATTGGTGCAAGCACTCTATATAGCTGCTACTGTGGTCTTGAACGGGTCATATCGTGTGTATTTGGTCTTATGCTTGAGTGATTGTTGCGCGAATGCACATACTGCGAGAGCCTTCACAAATTCATTGCGTCTAGATGTATTTCGCCACTCATATATCACCGAGGTAATACGGCGATTGTTGGCGTACTGTCAGCAGGCTACTTTGACCCATCAAGAAAATATCCGTGAGGCGTTCCGCTGTCAGCATCATTGTTTCACGGCATTGATTACCATGTTCAACTGATTGGATTGTCTTCCCTGAGATTCTCTATTGTTAGCTGAATGTCTTTGGTCGTGTTTCACAGAACACAAACGACCCATTGGGGGCCGAAACCTGCTCCGAATAACTCTTTTTCAACAAATGCACGGTTGACAAAATGTGTGTCAAGAGACCACTGCCAGCACCGAGATCTTTTGTTTGATCTTCACAGTCATCTCCTTGGGTTTTCTCAGTGCAGGTACAATCACAGTTCGACTATCTCGCTCACAGAGCTGCCGATATGGGACCAAATCAATATCCGCTTTTCGACAATGTTCGAGGGCATCCCAACGCTGAGACCATTAGTCTACCGGAAGGAGACGAGGGAGAAGACTTCCAGTTTGTGTCATCAGCTACAGCAACAAATCTACAAGAGGATACACAAATAGTGATGATGCAAAGCTCGGCATACCGAAATTCGGTTGGGGCACAGGCAAGGAGGCGAGGCTTACCAGCTACAGATGAATGCTCAGAGCCGAGTTCAGATCGGACTTCGTGTGAGAGCTCAATGGATCGACAACCAATGCAGACGACCAAACCTAATGACACACCACTCTTGGGAATCGACTACAAGGATTCGCCTCTGCCTCTAAAAGACTCTGTTGGCATCTATGGCTGCGCAGGCATTGCTGGTGGCTCCATCTTCATCCTCGCCGCTGTTGCTTTCCTCACGTTTCTTTGGTTCGGGCATGGAACAGAGCCCGAAGCTGCCGGTGCTGCTTGGCTCTGGCGCAAGATCGCCTTGGAGGACTGGATGACGCGCACCGTCACCATCTGCGCTCTAGCTCTTCGGGTCGCCGTCTCCATGCAATCAGGCATCTGCACGTCCATGACGGCGGCGCTGGTCTTGGAGAATGGCCGTGCCATAACCAGGAAGTCCCAAGTTGCGCACACATCAGTTCTTAGGGCTATTAACAATGGTCCACGAAAACTGATTCAAATACTTATTGGCTCGCACACTTTATCTGTACTGGCTTGCCTCGAGTTTTGGTTGATCTGCTTACTAGGCGGTTTGACACTTGTTTTGCAATTTTCTTCGACAGTGCTGCTGTCGGACGTGAGAGATTTCGCCATTGTGGGCGACGATAAGGTTGCAAACATTTCAATTCTTCAATACAACCCAAGCGGCGATTCTATTTGGGTTATCCCGCGTCGAAACGCCGCGTTACTGAACATCGAGCCTAGATACGGAGTCTTCGGAGAAGAGAGGTCTGAGAGGAACAGCACCCCGGAACTGAGTGGATTCAGCAACACAGATGTAGTGCAGCGTGGCTATATCCCAATTCCAGACATGAATGCCCGCAACCTAGTCCGCCATTACCGCGGAAATGCTCTGGTCTCGAGCTCCCGCATTGGCTGCGTCCCTGCGGACATCGACGCAACCTTTGAGAACGTGACCGCGGATATGGTCCCACCGATGGGTAGCCTCAAGGGAACTTTGAATTATGGAAAGGTCTTGAACAGAACCTTCCCTGGAACAGATGCAGCATCATTTTGCTCTGCTGCTGGATGCGAATCGACTGCGTTCGACTGTAGTATTGGAGCTGCAGATGAGAGTCAAGCAAGTGCCCTGTGCTTTGTTGGAGACACCACCACCTGGCCACATGGTACAAATCTACCTTGGAATAAGAACTCTTGGCTCTATCTGCTTTTCGCCACGAACATGACAGAACAGGACTTGTACGACTTGTCCTTGACGTATAATGTCACTGTCAACCAAACACGAAATGAGTGGGGGACCACTCGGTCCAAAAGCGGTCATGCTCTGGAAGTGTCCATGTGCCTTGCAAGCTTTGACGTCGACATGCGCTTTGTCGACATGTCAGCAAAGGGACCTCCCACGGAGCCAACGCTATCCTGGAACCCACTTCAACACGAGCACGACAGCTCCTTGGTTCTCCAGATGTTTGATACAGACAGCCCAAAAAGCCCAATGGAACGTGGGCTGCTCGACATGCAAATACTCGACGGCGCAGATGATTGGTTTCACGCCAATCATTCTCAGGAATCCAAGCCCTCGAAACTGCTATCCACGATAGTCAACATGCAGCTTTCTGACGAAAGTGTCAAGAACACAACCTACGTGACTTGCATATATTGCCAAATCTATGGTGACGCTGCAATGCATCCGGAGCTCCTACATATTGTCGAGGATACATTACAGCTTACAGGACGGCCAGCCAAAGCCCTCAGCAATCTCTATGGTGCCATGGGAACTACTCTGTACGACGTTTTACTCAATACTCTCAATGTCACCGAGGAGGCTCATGTGGCATCTGCGATTACGGTTCGTGTACCCGGTTACTGCAACACCAGAACTTGTTCTGGTTTCACATCTGTCGTGACAATGCTGGGCGTTCATCTAGCGACGGTCTGGTTGATTGCGACACTGTATGCAACACGAATCCGCCACTCCCGCATTTCAAACATCTGGCACACAGTCTCACAGCTCTTTGGTGACGAGTTGAACGACGCGTTGCTACTGGGAAATAACACAACGGACGAGACCGTCAATGAAAGATTCTTCCGCAAAGAGCAAGACGCATTGGTGAGAATAGGCCTCGCTGCACATGGTTCTGCTATAGAAGTTGTGTCTAGTCAGGCCGCGAGTCGAAAGCTTCCGAGGCATGGGAAACAATGAGATGGTGCCTTGCTTGTCGTTACTATTATATCTTAGTATTACCCAAGCTGATTCCAGCCAAGCCGGCTCCACAATAGAGTCGATGGCATGTCACTGTATGAGCACCTTGTATGAAATCAAAGCTTGGCCCGAGATCATGTACTAGAGATTGTGGCCTGGACCATCTAGTATTGTGCTTAGGGCATAGCACCGGAAATATACAAACGATTGTATCCTGACAACGATACGCATACGCATATAGGCAGAGCCTTGCATGACATTAAAGACGCACCAGAGCATTGAATGGAGGTAAGGGATTAGTTGTTTGACACAAGGGAGCCTTTTTCTTCAGATCAGCACTCCCCTGCCTCCCGTCAGGACCCGATCAATATTTCCACCATTCTGCTGGCCCCTGAGAGCCTTGAACTTCCTCCTGATCCACTCACCGCTCGTGACCTCGTCATCTGCGCGACTGGTCTCAGGCCGCGGAATGTGCGGACTATCCAAGACCCGCAGCACCGTGTCGTCCTCGGGCCGCATGAGATACGCCAGGCTGTAGCGCTCGGGCATGGGATGCCCGTGGACGGGGCCAACCCGGTGCAGGGCCGTCTTGAGCAGGCCATTGGTCATGATGGACAGGCAGTCGCCGATATTGACGACGGCGTGGCCGGGGCGCGGCGCCACGTACCGCCACGGCGACGGTCCCGTGGCATCGTCGTCGCCGTCGCGATTCGCGACGCCCGCCGGCAGGACCTGCAGGCCGGGCGTGGTGGAAAAGACAAAAGTCAAGCTGCCGAGATCCGTGTGCGGTGTCTGCGGTACGCAGCTGGCGTCCGGGTCGGCGTGGTACCTGAGCAGGCGCAGGATATCCGGAGAAGGGCGCGACAGGCCCTGGAAATCTTCGAGCCGCTGGCCCTCGGGTAGTGAGAGAGAGCTTGATAAGGAGCTCAGGATCACATGTGCGGCAGAGTTGATACCTTTGATCAGACTACGAAGATGCCCAATACTCTTTGCGATAACCGGAGGGTATGGGAACGGGTCTTCTGAAAGTTGTAGAAGCCCGTTGCGTGGGAGCTGAGGGAATCAATGAGCATTGTGATTTGGTTAAATACACTTTGTCATCAAAACTTACTACCCAGCTCTCGAACCCATCACTTTTTCCGCTCTTGTTTACAATGTTTCGGCCTTTGGGCTTGTAACCGTTGACCTTTAGGTCCGAGATCCGGTCAACATCAAACAGGGTCTTGATGTCGAGGGGATAGTCGAAGAGGTCTTTGGACAAGTTGAAAACAGATTCCACCTCGTCCAAGACTTTAGAGTGGCTAGACTGAGTAAAGTCCAAGTAGAAGAAGCCGTCTTCTATACATGCTTGAAGCAGGTTACTTTGTTCCGAGACTGAGCCAGACTGGAGCTTGTGTAAGGAAAGGGTGCGAAGCTGCCCAAGTTTCTCAGTGGGGAGACTCAACTCTTCTGGGATTGTAGAACTCGACACGTTGGCAGAGGCAGAACGTGTGAGGATGATGATGCAAACACACTCTCTCTCTTGCGGAAAGAGGCGATAGCACCCAATTTACAAGCATGGCACCGAGGTACAACAACTGCCGGCCCCATCAGGCATCAGGACCCACGCGATAACACGATGATTTGCCCAGGGGCAGAGCGCCAAGACCGCTCCTAGTCAAGTCACGGAATAAATCGATCGTTTGCGCCTTTAATGCATCAAGGGCGATAAGAATTGTTGCATTAGCATAATTATGAAGCGTCTGGTGTGAAGGCATAACTGGTTTGTTTCATGGAAGTTATACAAGAGGAAAAACCTTGGACCGAGTCTTGACTACTTTCAGTTCCATCTGAATATAAGTCAATTCTTATGGTTATTGCTATGAATAGCAATGGAAATAGCTCATTTCCTCGGACGTTCCAGGGCCAAGACAATCTCTCCAACCTTGTTCGTGATGATTACATCCAAATGGGAATCGGCTTGAACCTATACGGCAGAGTTAGTTGCGTTTTTAAATCTCCTTCTCTCGTTACTCTGAGATGGCTTTTATTTGAATCAGAAAATGTTGTTACCTTTGCACAGTCTGGCTCATCGTTGAGATCCCCCCAGGAAGCGCAGATCAAACCCGAGCTCTTTACCAAACCAATCAGCTCCGGAGCCGCTAGAAAGGGCTGCGAGCGTATCGCGACACCCTCTAGATTCCACTTTTTGGCGAATCGCACAGCCTCTTGAAATGATATCGCTCGTATATCTCGCGTTGGGATGTACCCTGATTCGGTAAGAAACAAGATTGGGTATAGCTTCTGTTTGGTTGACAACACAAAGCAGAGCTCCGGACTAAAAGAGGAGAAGAAGATTGGCCTATTCTTGCCATGCTTGAAAACAATATCAAGTATCGTGTCGAGGTAAAGATTCAGCTCCATGGCCAGTGTGTCCATGTCAAAGTCTCGAGCCTCGAAAAGCATTGGATATTCTGTGATATACTATCAGATTTTCATGGTCGCCTAACCTCTTTACAGTTTGACTTACTGAGTTCAATATTAAAACAAATTGATGAATCCATCTCCACAAGTAGTTGCTCAAGTTTCATAAACGGCCCATGAATGCATTCACCGCCTATATTCCCCTTGAAGCCAAAGTTCTGAAAGTTGAAAGTGGACATCAGTCTCGCTACTATGTCAATATTATCTGGGCGCGCCTTGCCCGCGGAATATGCACGAGGTCTTTGCATTGCATTGACTTCGGCTCTCTGTAGCAATGAGGATGCTGTTCCTGGAGGCCTGGCCGTACTGTCTTGCATTGTACTTGCTACCATCAACTAGAAATACAGGGTCAGCCCAAAGTCTCGAAGCTCGAGATATGACTCGCTGAAGTCAGCCTACCTGTTCATAGGTGATATTGTGCATTGGAGCATCTGTTCCAGTCTCGCTAACTAGAAAGTCATGATAAATCACCGGGATCAAGTCTCTTGTTACTTGCACATCTACTTTTTGTAAGAAACCACTGGGCTGCACAAGCAGTGTTTGTAGAAACACGACAACATACCAAACTAAAATAAAAAGATCATCAGAAAGGATATTAGTGTGGCATGGGACAAAAAGCTGTTACCTCGAGAATATCTGCTCCTGCATTTAGAGCTGCAAAAAACGACTGTTGATGGTCAGCGGGCAGTCTGGAAAGCATAGGGCTACTTCAAGGAAAGGAGTCACACACATCCATGGTGTTTTCTCCCAACTGCAGACGAGCCTGGTTCGAAGAGTTCTGGCCCAGACCTGGTTTCCATTAGCTCACTACGGAATCAAACATGGCATGCCAAGTTTGTAACTTACCGCGATGGCCTGCAACGAGTGGCGAGTCGTCCTGTTTAAGTATCATCTCTGTAGGTTTTGGGGGTGAGCCTTTGAATACGAATGCTTCTGCTATCACAAACGTAAAGGTCAATGTCCCAATGTATTCATTGCCGAAAGCGTCTGGTGAGATCAAAGAAACGGTATGGTCCCTCTCCAGACTTTCCAGAGATGGCCCTAATGCCTTGCGAGCATCGCCAAGGGACACTGACGCTGAACCAATGAGTTGACCCCTTTGCTCGTGGGTGTTGTGTCCCACCACGGAACAGTAGACTCTAAACATAAATTTCACGGCGTTGGGATCCTTCGCCATGAAATGCATGGGGTCATTTGAAAGATCTTGGAAAATCGGAAATGGGAAATGATATTTCTCGGCGGTGCTGCTGTCAATGGCGGATATCTCGAGGGTCAGACTGCTTTCGGGGATTTGCATGGGGGAGATAAGTCGGCGAAAGGGCTCGATCTGCAGAACCATCGACTCCTTTTCCATGTCGAAGTGACCAAGGTTGACGAAAATATGACTGCAATCTTGCTGATGCCGACCAAGCGCCACATTCTTGGAGGCTTGATTCTGTCTTTTTGGGCTGTGTGCGGGTAGTTTGATGCTTTCTTGATGGTTCGTTGGTCCCAAATGGGCACTCAAGCCTGCACTTTGACTTTGGAGCACGTCTACCAATGCGGGCGGACCTTTGAAAGCAGCATGGGCTACGGCTGTCCAGCCATCGTGATCGCGAACAGAGATGTCACAGCTTGGGTGCTGTATCAAGAGCTCTACCACATCTCCATGCTCATAGATTGAGGCTATCATTAGTGGTGTTCTGCCTCGTAGTCGCTGTCCAATGTTGATGTTATTGGAATGGGCCAAGAGCCGTCCAACGATGGATGCTTGGCCAAATTGGGACGCCAAGCATAGCAGCTCTGATATCGTTGAGCATGTTGTAAGAAGTTGGGGATTGTGGTCCATGAGGAATTCGGTGATGTGAGGACGCTGGGAGCGTATAGCGAGTAAAATCATATCATAGAATACTCCCTCGAGCTTGTTTGCACCCGGTGGTGACACCTGTCCACCAGATTGATGTGTCCAATTTAGGAAGCATTTGACAACTTGATCGTGTCCTTGTGTAATGGCCATTGAAAGTGGTGTTTCTCCCAGATTATCACTCAAGAGAAATACTGGGGGACTATCCGTTGCTTCTGGGACGTCGAGTGAGGATACATGCTCGAGTATCTCGTTGCAGGTAGCAGTCAGACCATAACAAGCTGCATAATGCAGTGCAACACGACCCAGTGAGTCTGGGCATAGTAACAAGTCTGGCCAATGGAGTGGTGGCAGAGTCTCAAGAATCAATCGAACACCCTGATGCGCGAGGTCTGCATCTTTCAGCCATGCAGCTTGAAGTATCTGAAGGTGTATCGGATTCTGGGAGCCGTAGTTACCAAGACCATGGTCAATGCTCAAGTGGGATACTAGAAGTGGGAGGCATTTTGAAGCTGAGCAGAGAATGCCGATTTTTGTTAGGATAAGAATGATTTTCTGATTGCTAGAATTGCTTTCTTTGATTGATTCATCTTGCAAGAACTCCTTCAATTGTTCGGGGGAGTCTTGCTGCAATGCCCTTGCTGCTTTCTCCAAGACCTGTGGGTTTTGACCGGCCTGGAGGTTCGCCAACAGTAAGGAGGAGGTATCGCGTTCATCAGAGGGTTTCTTCAAATGGAGAATCCGCAGTAAACTATTGATTCTCTGTAGATTCTGCACCCATTGAGCAGTTGCCTTTTGCAAGATGGTTCTCAGATGGTCTACCTCATCGAGTGTTTCTGCTGTTTTGCTGCTAATTCGTTCTGCAGCCACTTGTGTTGCACTGACGTAGCGACTCAAAAGTATGACCAACGAGGCAACCTCTGTTAGAGAAGCTGTTATATCATTCTTCTCATATGTTGGTATGGATTGAAGAGCCACGGTGTCCCATGAATCTAGTGTGAGGTTGTATTCATCTTCCAGGATGGACAATTGCTGCACTACGGCTTGAAACTTGTCCTGGAGAAAGGTCTCAATCATCCGAGTATCGCATGTTATCGCTCTCCTGAGCCCTACATTTGTGTTGTAAGTAAGGGGAGAGCTTGATAGTATCCTCATGTTGTTTGAGAGAAGACCTACCTGCGAATTTCTCTGCTTTGGCAAGAACTTTCCATTCGTCATAATTGACGTAGAAGCCCGCCCACTTGGGTACCTGATGCCAAGCAAAATTTCTTCCAAATTTCATGGTAATGAGAGCGTTCGAGCGTGTAGGGCTCGAAACAATGATCGGATTGCTCTTGACGTTCACCAGGTGCTGTACCTATGCATGCGACCAGATCCTTATCATTTCCGCCGGCCTGGCACGAAGAGGCGCAAACTTCAATACAGAAATGTGGGAAATCGCTTTCAAGTTCTGCAAAAGACGTGGACAGAAAATCTGTTGGGATGACTGAACTCTTAAAGTAATTTAATCGCTGACGTTACTCTGATAAGCCGAGAAATAAATACTTTTCTCGATGGACCAAAAAAAAGAATCAGAAGACGATAATGATAACGATCAAAGTCTGGCTGCGGATGAGCCCGTCGGGTTAGTGCAGCATGTGGAGACGAATATGAAGCCGCTTACCTGCAGAAACTATTAATACTAACAAGCAGATTGACTACGCGCAAACCAAAACAAATCATTTGCGACATACTGCCTTCATGCCCAAAGCACCTGTTTTCGCTGTGAGCCATCGGCAAAGATATAGAAATGTCACAACAAACAACCCATCACAAAGGTTGGCCCATTAGAGCAGACATCTATCTGCCCGCTCTGAGTGACACCAACCAGCAAGTCGATTGAGCGCCAGTCGCACTCCGGTTCTCGGCAAAGCAAATACTTCTTATTCACTATCCCTGACCTGCCGTTTTCTCCTATATTTCCTCAAATTCCACCCTGCTACCATACTCTACCGGTAATCAAACACCTTGTTGCATCAGTAGATAAGGAGTGTCTCCGCGATGGGCTACATAACCCATCCACGCAAGATTTGACTTGATGACAATGATGCAGGCCATTTGCTCTTTGCGCAAGACACTGCCTCATTTCCTTGACATTGTTTCATCGACACTGCAACATAGGAAGCTGGGTAGACAAGGACTGAAAGGTGCGCAGGACCAAAATCGAACGATGCTCACCTGCTTGAAATTCGATTCCGGTTATCTGAACCCGTCGAGTTGCAATGTCCGCCGGGTTCTTCGAGCTCTCTTGGCAAAAGCGCGATAACTTTTCATATGTCATAGCTGTCCGCGTTGCGGAGGAAATGACTAACATTGCAACAAATTCTCATGCCGTCGAGCAGTCCAAGTGAGACATCCGTTGAGTACAGGCTGTTGCTGCTACCGTTCTGATCACTCATACGCCAGCGCTCCGAGCAGCTAGCCGGGACAGAGGACTTTTGTGCCAAGTTCAATCAAAACATATGCACTGCCCTGCCAGAAGATCAAGTTGTGGTAATGGTGCCTGCCGATATTTGTTCCTCGACACAGAGAGCCTACACACGCGGTAGTCTGCTCAATCGAGTCCAACGGCAGCTTTTTGTGAGAGACAGTCATTCTTGTATGCGGCCTAAATGGATTGGGAAAAGGTGGTAGGATGATGTCCCAAACAATTGTGAGCAGCTTCACATCGTCGGTAACAAGGCCGATAGCAAGCAGGGCAGGGCAGCAGTCTAGAGTCCATGTCTGCATCGAGCCATCCCAACCGACCACATTGAAGGAATGGATAAGTGAGAAAATAAACCAATGAGTCAGATCGATCGTCAGTCGCTCCTAGTTATGGGTGTGCACATTATCGCGCCTCGATAGTCGATGTCCGTTCGGTCCGAGGTCCACATGCTACTAAGGCCGGTGCGCGGTATTTAGTATATACCCGACCCGGCGCCGATCTATGTGCCGGGGAGAAGCTATCGCGAATCCTCTGGGTCGAGTGGCAAAAGATAATTGAACGGACAAAAATAGATGCGCTGAGACCGGATGGAATTGAACCATGCCCGACTTGAACGGACGACCTTCTGGATGTCCCGATGAACTGGAATCAGATGCTCTACCACTGAGCTAATGGTCCGGCCTTTGTTGCGATATCAGATTCTGGGGTTGGACACGATACAATAAGGCTGATCCGCCGGTGCACACAAGTTGCTGGCCCACTGCCGTGTTCCGCAGTCCTTGCTTCCATCGACCTGAAATTAATTGTGATCTCCACGAGCCTGATTCTTAAGACTTCTTTGTAAGTCGGGCACTAATGAATTATTGTTATATGCCACCGAAAAGACTGGGGCAAACACATGCACTTTGTTCAAGAAATGCCCAGAGCTTGGCCAACTAGCACTCTCACGAGGAAAACCTAGTCCATAAGCTTGCGTTGCCTCAAAAACTTCTGTTATGTCAGCGGCTTACAGCAGAGCGCATGGGTATCATATCTCATTCAATGATGTTGCGATTTAAGGAGAGATACAACGATGATACCCTTGTGATTGGCCGCACTGCCAGAGGTTGCCGAAAAGGAGTATGCATACAGATGAATGGTATAGTTGAGTGCATGCATACAATACTGTCTCGCAGCATCTCAAATTGTTACCACTGGTGGCAATCAACTGTCATACTGAGCTGGCCCGCACAGTTGGGATCTTGGGCCGATGGAAGTGGTACGTAATCTGAGACGGGAGTACTACATGATTGGCTTGCTGTCAATTGATGGAGACAATATCACCACCGGTAAGCGGCAAAATTTTCAAAGTCTATGAGCTCGTGATGTCTTCAGTTTGGTTCGTAAGCGGTTGGGCAAACGTGGTCGGGGCGGAACCGGTTGGCGAAAGTGATGGAGCGGAAATTGCTGCCAAGAGGAGTTTCTTTTTTGGCGGTGCATACGAACCAGTACAAGATGGTTGGCATTGTTTTGGACGCGACGACAAGGTTAGCGCGAGCAGTTGGTTGGAGTCTTTCGTCCTGGACCCCTGGCGACCTGAGAATCCATCTTTATTGCGACGACTGTTCCACTTTCTGTCAAAAACTTTCTCCAATTGTGGGCAGATGCCAGACGGGTTATCTGAAAGCGGATGGCTCGTCGGACAGAACCGACCGATCATCGTTGATCCGAGGTAGGCAAGATGCGCGCTCCAACGTACGTGGTACGGTAGGTCGAGCGGTCAACCTACGCGCCCACTCGAGCCATGAGCTCGACAATCCGCTTGTCCCAGCGCGAATCACCTTATCCAGAAAATGGGAGACTGCTTGGAGAGAGCGAGCACATGGGCTGGCGATACAATAATGATATTTGGCACAATCTGCTGCCGTTTCATGTATGTAAGAGAGTGACGAGATGAGGTCGCACCAACTTAATAAGGTGAGATCAGGCAGTGCCAAGCTTTTCGGTCATTAAAGCCGGATCTACGGGATTGGAGCCCTCCACGTCTGGTGTGGTAGCTAGCTGTGGCTAGTGAGGTTCCAGTGGCAGGCGAAAGAGGATCATTGCACCGAGATTGACACGGTCAAATTTTTGAGATGTTCTCAGGTAGAGGTGGTACTGTAACTTAGTAAGGTAACCAGGTAGCGCCGTTGCGGCCCTCGGGGCAACAGACTTGACTTTAGTTGACTCAATTTCGCACAATGACCAGGATATATGGATCATAGCATGGGATCGAATGCTGGTCTGTCGCACTGATAGTCTTTTTTTTTTTTTCCCTCGCGCAACCCTGGCCGGTATTTGGACGGTGGAAGATGAGAGAAATAATGCTTGTGCTGTTAGGAGCAGAACTAATAACAAGCGAGCGAGCGACAACAAAAAGCGAGCAGTAGCACAAGCCCAAAGAACTCGCAGACGGGATACTCGGCATGTGTAACTCGTAGTACACCCTCCATGACCGACCACCGGGCGAGCGCTAGGTGTCTGGAGCTGGCTGCCCATGCTGTACGATGGACCGCGCATCGTATTCGCCGCCGTGCGTTCGTCATGTGAACTGTGGGATGGACCCCAGCTTACTATGTACAGAGTACTGCTGGTGTTGTGCATCTCGTCTCCGCAGTTACGAACGCTCCCTCGACCTCTTTGGGTGTGATGGCACATTCGGGTATATGGGCTTAGCTTCAAAGGCACCTCTAGCAAGCGTATGCCTGTCGAGCGAGGACGCCGTTGCTGGTGAATGATGTCGTTGATTTGTTAAGTAGTTGATAGTAGTGCGCATTGGCCGTTGGTTCGGGACGGTCAAGTGTCAGCAATTTTTCCTAAAGAGAAAAAGAAAGCATTGAAGCTCCAGCACCCCAAGCTTTTGCAAGCCAAGCTACCTGAAGAACTGGGACCGCGCCAGAAAAGAGTTGACGAAGCCGCGTGGACTGCTGAGGCACCGGCCTGTTCCTGGTGAGAATGGAGCGGGACTTGCTCGCTATTGGTGGGTGCCCAGGTGTCTTATCGAGAAGGACGCCACAATTATCGAGCTTCCAATGGAGCTAGAGCGAGACTAGTGAATTTCTAGCAATTGCAACAACTCCAGAGAAGATCCAGAGATCAACATGATTGGCCAATTGCAGCTCTGCCGACGACACCCAGCACTGGCCTTTGCTGGGCACTGCTGGGCGCTGCTGGGCGTGTTTCTCGTTGAACTGGGCCACCAGCCAGCCACTAGACGTGCGTGCCATTTGAAGTTAACTCTGGTGGGAGAGTCAGACAATTGATACATACCGCTCCTCAGCACGAGGGGGAGGTTGGAGACAGCCAAACCTTAGGTACTTTGCCTGATATGCTAGCAGGGGTCTCACAGGGTCTAGCAGGTCTAGCAAGAGGCTAGCAGGGTTGGGTAGAGCGGGAATGCACAGAGGTGCGTCGCATCCTGGCTTTTGGAGCAGCGGCGAGAGAGATCGTGAGAGGGAGCAAGAGAAAGAAGTTGAGCCTGGCAGTTGTTGTTGAACGGCGCGCGCGCGCCTGCTGCTTTCGTTCGCGCTTCTTCCCCATCCCATCCCCATGTAACTTGGACATGGATGGGATTTCGGCTAGATAAGTAGGTCAATTCGCTGGTACCTTGAATATGGATTGAATAGCGGAGGCAGGTCAAAGTAAATGCATGCATGTACTATGTATGTAGGTACCTTCAGGTGTCAGTGGCCCACCGGGTTTGTGGACAGTATCGTGGGCGGATGCCAAAGTAGTGAGTACATTCATGGGGGGAACGGACGTCGTTTCTTTCTCTCGCAGAATGTTTAACCTCGCACTTGCCCATGCTTCAAATTCGTGACTCTTCCCTCCCTCCCTCTTCCTCTCGTCGTTTCCAGTCGCACGTTCAGCACAGTAGCAGAAGAGAAAAAGTAGAAGAGCCAGAGGCTTCAATTTTCTCGAGTTTTTTTTTTCCCAGGTAAGTGAGAGCACAATCGCCAACAGAATTGACACTTTCCTCGTTGTGCATCGAACCGCATCGGGCTTGGAGGAAGCAATCAAGCTTGGTCTCTGTGTTTTGCAGTCGCTCGCTCTTCTCTTCCAATAATCGGTCTCTCCAACATTTACACAAACGAGCATCAACTTTTTTTTTTTGTTCTTCATTTGAGATCCCAGAAGCTAATCGAGTGTCGCGAATACTAGTCCGCGTGTCACTTTCAGCAGCAGAAGCATTATTTTCTTGCGACAATTGTATTCACACGCCATCTCTCTACCATAATTCCAATATCACATTTCCTCGTCAACATGTTCGTCACCAAGGTTGCCGTAGCTGCCCTGTCGGCATTGACTGTTGTCTCTGCTGGCAACTCGACCTTCTCGATCGATGTCGACTCTGTCACTCTTGCCACCAAGGGTATGTATCCCAATCTTGCCCTGTCCGGAGTGCTATATTGCCTGGACGTTGTAAGCAAATGGACCATTGCACGAACATGCTAACGCCACATCTTCCTTCCAGCTTCTTGGTGTACATCTGAGAAGAATGTCTGTGGTGAGATTTGCTCTACCAGCGAGAACAGCTGCGAGCCTGTAAGTCAATGCGCCAAACCTTGAACTCTTTCCGCAACATGTCTGGTTTTTCTAACATTAATGACAGTCCACTCTCGACTTCAGCTGCGTTTGCACCGACGGCACGGAACCCGACATGAACGAGTACCAGAACTCTGTGCCCTACGTAAGTTCCGCGTCCATTCCCTTCTTGGGCAAAGATCATCGATCATTCCCGGAATTCCCGCTGACCCATAATGTGATTATCTAGTACATTTGCGAGACAGCCTTTGCCAACTGTATCGCGGCCAACACTGACAGCGCCAGCGGTCAGAAGAACTGCACCACCACCATCGCCGATGAGTGTGGAACCAAGGTCGCCGGCAGCAGCAGTACGACTACTACCGCTGCCGCCAGCTCCTCCGGAACCGGAACTGCTGCTACCGCTGCCAGCTCTTCCGTCTCATCGTCCTCGACTTCCCAGGCCGGCGCCATGCCTACCGGTATTCAGCACCTCCCGAACGGTGCCATTGCTGTTGCCGCTGGTCTTCTCGCCATGGCTCTGTAAACAGAGACGCATTGTTGCATAAATGATGGAAGAATCGACGCCTGAAGAGCCCCACCCCCATGGTTGACCCAGAGGGTCCCATGTTCAGGTGTGCAACATTTTGTTGCACGGGTGACTCGTTTGTTTTCCTGCACCTTTCCTGGGCGCGGTCCACTATTGGCAGGATCGAGAGAGCCACGCAGTACATGAGGTACACCTAATGCACGAGGAGACGATACCCGACTTGACGATGAATTGGCATACGCGAAGTAGTAGAGATCAGCATGGTGTTTGGCATTTGTTTTATATCTTTTTTTCTCTTGTCATGGCGTCTTTTCCGTCCACGAGGGATAGATACTGTGGAACAGCCCCAACGGTAGTATTTTCCGGGTGTCTGCGCCTTGAATAATAGAGCTGTATCAAGTCCATTGCTTCCATTTGATTCGCTAACGATTGTGAAACTGATCCTTCGGGAATGCGCTGAACAACCAGTCGCTCGGATACGTTCCAAAGATGGGTGCCGATCTTGATCCTTTAGGTGTAACCTGATCGTATGACAACCGCTCCCACAAGCAAACACGTGCAGTTCTCGTCAAGGGTCCTCCTTTACATTGGCAAATGGCGCATCCCGTGCAAGTCGGGCGAAAGTTCATGATATAGGACAAGCGTTCAATCGTATGCCAGTGAGGTTGCCATTGCAGCCATTCTAATGAACGCAACTATGACACAATACTGCCAATAATCAGGAGATACGACATGGAATCTATATGAGATTGAGTTGAATGAAATTCTGGACCGAGGAATCGTGCGCAAAAATAAACAAATACTTGAGAGTTGAGAATAAGAAGAAAGCCCACCCTTGGACAAACCAATCACTCGCAAGGCGACTCGGTGTGTCCGCAGGAGTTGAACCAGTCCCCAAGAGATGATTAGAGCACTGAAGCAAGGTTTTGTGTGGTTTGGCTGTTGCAGTGCTCCAGTCGTATGAGGTTGACTTGTGGAAAATACATGAGATGAAAGAAGGGTATCAAGTAGTATGCGCCAGCTGGGCATGGGACAGTCGCCTTTTCAACGACCCGGGTCAAAAGACACACCCTGGCGTCATCCAAAAACTTGACGTGTACTGGAAAAGTCTAGTCAAAATCGGATGGACTTGCTTGCTCGTGGATCTCGTAGCCATTTCAAATCGGCCCCCGTCTTGCTGTGTTCCATGTTTGCTGCACTTTTGGCCGCCAGATGTATGTTGCCACGGTCAGCGAGACCGGGTGTTTACACCTTGTGCCTATCAAGTTGTACAATCGAAAAGGTTTGCTGCTCTTTGAGAAAATTTAGAGATTGCGAGGGGAAATGGCTGATGGGGAAGTTGGTGGGGGTTAAATCATGGCAAACTATACCAGGGCAAAACGGTTCTATAAGGACCGGGGCTTGTTTTTGTTCTATGCCTTTCTATATTGCATAGGAGCCAGCAACCACGAGTCTTTCCTGAAGAGTTAAGGTTTGCAGTTTCACCATTTATGTACACGGAATGTCGATGAACAAAGCTAACTTGTTCCAATGTCATCAGATCTCAAGAACTAATCTCATCCTTTTGAGGGGTGGGCAAGAGAGAGCCCGCATGGTGTGACCATATAACATGTATGGTGTTCAGGCGCATTATGAAACCAAAGATCTAATATCCATCGTGCCCTTGACCGTCGGAGGCTGGTCAGACATGAGAAGACCTGGTATAAGAACCTCTCTGCTTTCTCGATGTGATTGGACTTGGGAACTACGACATGGTTCACGGTAATCCGAAATGTATGTATATATATATGTATTCCTGGACCGAGCACTGTAAGCCTTTACATAGAACTTTATTGTACCAGTGTTCGGAATATTCCTCCAGTTGTGCAATTTGCCTATAAGAGCGAGCAGATATTAGTATCACTGCCTGTCATTCTTTCAGCCAAGACATTTGCAATGTTTCACGTGAAATTCAGAAAAGGTAATCTTGAATTTTGATAATTGTTTTTATTCGCAGTCAAATCTTTTTTTATATCTTATTACAACTAGTACAGGATGTAAAACCCATAGCCCAGATTCGTTTCCGTCACAGAAAAATGCAAAACAAACAAATGCAGGTATTGTCGTAGAGACGCCAGAAGCCATGCAAAGAACTCCCAAGTGGTTTCGCTAATGCAGAGAAACAAGTAGTACAGAAAGTGCTCTCCCTCTCTCAAGTCAATTCTATAGTGGTGGATTTGTTGAGTGTGTATGAGAGAAGAGTGATGTTGGTGATGGTCGTGAAGAGTGTGTTTATATCAAGACATGAGAGAGACAGAGAGAAGAGTCGAGAATAGAGGAGCTCACCCGCGCCCTTTAGTTGATGGCAATGCGGCGAGACTCGTGCTTCTTGGCCTTTTGGACCGTGACGGTCAGGATGCCATTGTCGAGTGAAGCCTTGACCGACTCATTGTCGATGCGGCTGGGGAAGTTGAAGGAGCGCGAAAAGGAGCCCACGTTGCGCTCGACCAGGTAGTACTTGTGCTTGGGGGAAGATTCTTGCTGCTTGGCTGGAGCTGAAGGCTTGGCCGTCTCGGCCACGGTCGTAGCGGGAGTGTCCTGGGGAGTGCTGCTGTTGGACTCGGTGGCAGCGCCGTCCTCCTCGGGGGCGTCCTCTACAGTGACGTGGTGCGAGGAGTGGTCATCAGCGTGCTCGGTGATGGCCTTGTCCGACTTGTTGTTGTCACCACCCTCGAGGAGGCCAGCGGGTGGGTTGCCCTCGGTGCGGGTGCGCTCAATCTTGCCCCTGATCTGGAGAGTCTGGGGGTCGGTGAATTCCATGTGGATGTCCTCCTTGTTGATGCCGGGCAGCTCGCCGTGCAGCTCGTAGGCCGTCTCAGTCTCGGTCATGTCGAACTTGGGAGTGAAGAAGCTGCCGAGACCGTTGCGTCCCCGACCATTGCTAGACTGGCCGCTGTAGCGGTCAAAGTCATCAATGAGGCGGAAGAGACCCTGGAAGTTGGGCTCGGGGACGTTGTAGTAGTGCTGAGGGCGGAAGAAGGAAGCCATTGTATGTGTTGGTATAATTGAGTTTGTGAGGTTTGAAAAAGGCGTGATGATTGTTGGAATTGAAGATTTAATGTAGAAGTCTTGAGAGATCTTCTGCAAATGTGATTGTGCGAATTGTAGAGAGTTGCTTTGTGAGTGTGTTGTTTGTTGTTTGCTTTGTTGTGTGTGTTCTGGTGAATGAAGAGAAGTCTTGAAACACGGTCCGAGATCTTTCATTTATACACAAAACTTGGTTGCTTTGCGCCTTCCCCCGGTTTCCAGAAACACTGAGAAATTACCCATTGTTGCCTATTGTCTTACGATTACAGAGTTATGGCGATGTTTCCAGCAGATTACAGAAGCGTATACTGGTTTCTAAGAACAGACACGATTATTCAGGACACTTCTGGAATAGTCGCGGCAGCTTACTCAAGTCCTTGGCGGAAGACCCTAGAAGTATCCAGAATAAGTGGGACAAGTCTGCTTAACCAAGACGATTGATTGGTCATGTAGCTCCACACATTCTTCAATATCATTGGACGGGACCATCTTTTCCGCTCATTCGCTGGATCCATCGCCTTTAGCACTGAAATATGATCATTTGAACCTGGAATACTCAAGAGATGGAAGCATCTCGTAGGGCTGCATCTTTCTTTGAGAGTCTCTTTCATGTGCGTGTGGTGGATTGCTAATGCATCCGTTGAATCCTATTCGTCTGGTCCCTTCAAGCCCCCGTTGGCCTCGTATCCTGTCAGACCCACAACAGTCAAACTCCTAGCACGAGCACATACGGTTAGCGAATCTCCAATGGAGATGGGCCCGGATGCTGTTGTTCAATTCTCTCCTCCTTGCTTGGACTTTATCCTACACAGCAAGACTTTTAGGATCACATGTTAGAGCTTTGCAACATAAAGAGCCTCCAGGTTGATATCTATCGACAAGGGACTAGTTGCATCGCATCATGGAAAAGATGATCATGAGCCTGGGCTCCCCATGTCTACTTGCGGCTATAAGGGGCAGCGGTGCGTACGGTGTATAACAGCCCTATTTCCGGAAGATATCTGGAGTATGCACATTTGCATTTTATGACAATTACATAAAAGAACCACGACTCTTAGAAATGTGAATATCTGTGTGCGAATGCAACCAAAGACGAGACAAGGGTGTGTTTGTTCTTTTGTGGCGTTTGTCAGGCGCGCGCATTCCGTATGAAAATCGAACCACATTGTCAACCAGTTTGGGCTGGTCTGAGAATTATAGTTTTTTGCTGCTCAAGATTAAAGTTGCGGCTCAAGTGCTGGAAGGATCAGAAGCCGATAATCAATAGTGTAGACACACGTCCTTGGCTGAAGTCGTGGGGTCGCCGACGCTTTCTTTTACAAAGAGGTCTTGATGCCCAAGACAGCCGCAAAGGTGGTGGCTTGGGCATCTTCGGGGTTTGCTCTTCTCAAGTATTATGGAAGACGGCGGCGGCAGGCAGTTAGTGCCGGGAATATTTGCTTTTTTTTTTTTTTTTTTTTTTTTTAATCCCACTTCATCTATGTCTTTGCACTAACGGCAAGCATGATTTTGTACGTTGTCAAAATGCTACGGCAATGGCAGGTAATAAGGAGGGCGGCTTCTGCTGCCGGCACTTGGGGGACCGAGTCTCGGCCATGCGGTACCATCACAAAGGCATGTACGCTCAGACATCGTAACCGGTGTCAAGGGATCCGCCCCCCTCTCCTTTTGTTCCAACCGCAGTGCATGGCATTAAGAAGGTAAAGCTAACTTGCATATTGGTGCAGGTAAAACTCGAGAGAGGATGCGAGGCAGTGAGCCGCCACGGCCTCTACTCTACCATGTGTAAGCGCTTACACAATCAACTCGCCTAATATATCAAGAGTGAACATGGCAAATGATTTGCCGTGGGCCGACTTTCTCACGGTGAACCTTGGGGATGTGATGGTTGATATCTGTTATCAGTGTGTAAAGCCTGAGCCATATAGGGTTCATAGAATGTGCAGAAAACCATGTGCTTAAAAACTGTGGCCTATAAACCTATAGAAAGGTATGTGCTGTGGCTGTTTAAAAGCTGTTCGATGTTTAATCCAAAACAGATTGCACTATCTATCTATATCTACCTGCACGCTATCCACATAAGACGACACCATTGATGGCATGACTAGTACAATATAATAAAGACTGGTAAACATACCTACCTAGATGCCAAGCAGTCAGAATCCTACTCCACCCTGTCGCGCATACATGAAATTCGGCAAAAAAAAAAAAAAATAGGGGTACCTCGGGGGTCCAACCAGGAAGAAGACTTTGGATGGACCGTCTAAAGGTCTGCTGCTGCTGCTGTTCCCGTCTTGGCGATTGATGTACATACAGATTAGAGTGTGCGCAGCCACTGATAGCATCGGCTACGTATAGAGTGTCGGGGTTGCGGCCCGTGACGTCATCACTTTTTTTCCCCCTTCAACTCCCCAGTGACCTTTAGGTGGGGTGAGACCCCCTTAGACAAAGCCCAAGCTTTGCCAAGTAGTCGCAAACGTACATTTTAACATGTAGAATAAAATGTCGGCCGTTTACCAACCGCACCCCAAAAGTGACGTGACCGTTTTTCATTTTGGTCGTCACATGATGGTTAGGCAGAGAAGAAGAGATGGGCCAAGAAAGTGCGGATGCGGTTACTGAATGGCTTGCATACAGTGTCTGCAATGACGTCGTGGCGGATGAGAAGAGATTTACAGAGTGATTGGCAAATATCGTACGACTCTCACGTTCCAAAACAGAAGTTATCATCATCAAAGTGGATACGCACAAGAAGGGAGCGATGCAGGATTTGGGCAGAAATCATGATGCAGCCGGTGAGTATCGCAGAATTGACCTCGCTAGTTTTCCAGTCACTTTCGTAATTACACAGTAGCCAAGGTACAGCCCACATCGGCGTCTCTCGCCTCTCCTTCCGACGCTGCCGCGATCGTCGACCAACACGCCCATTCCCGCCACCACCTGGGGCAATCATTAATGCTGACGATAAGTGTTGGTAGTGGTGATAATGGTGGTGATGATAATGATGATGATGATCGTCGAGATGCCTAACAATTGAGAGTGTGCCTATGCTCAGCATGGCAATCGAGACTGGCTCGAATTCGTCCAAGGTTGAAACCGCGCGTGAGAACCTTTCTGCATCCTCCGAGATGTTCAATAAGTCGCCGGGACATTTCATACGCATTACGCTGGATACGGCCCGGGCCCAGCCATAGGCGCCGGTGGGTAACCAGCAATCATGGGCAAGTTTTGGCGCGCTCCCATGGGAATTATCGACGCGGGGCTCTGCACGCGGTTGAACAGCCCAATCAACCGCCTGCCAACTGAAGGTTCCAGTTCAGTTCCATCGCGAGCAATCTTGACCTCTCTGTTTGAGTTCCAGGGGTTCCGCAGACCCCGAGTCCTGTAGAAGGGTAACCGCGTTGTAGAAAGCCACTCCAGCTTGAAAGGTTTGCCCCAGGCTTTACCCTGTTCGCCGTCAAGTCCGCTGCGTGCGCTCGCAGAATCTTCCGAATCTTCAGCCTCGTTCGTTTGTGTCTCGCTTTCGTCTCGCTCGACCTCCCAGAAGATTGTACCTCTCGCTGAGTCATCAATTATATTACCCCGAGGGCAATTGTCGGTGGCTTCGGTGGGGATCGCCTTGGGTAAATCTAGATCGTTTGTGGCTTGTGCTTTCGGGGCGAACTCGATAGCTGCGGCGGGATCGTTGTTTATTGGAGACAGCATCCTTGCATAGCCAAAGTATTCTCCAGACTTGTTGGCTGAAAACACGAGATAGACATTATCCGCAGCCTACAAACAATACCCGTTAGCAAATACAACAAATAGACCGCCAAAGCAGCGCGTATATACCTTGAATGCACTGTTCAATGATTCTTCATTGTGCGACTGTGTCGCCCAAACACCATTCCTTACGCTCAGATCAAGATCCTCCATAGTTAGACTTTTAAGAATAAAGAAGCGGTCTTTCTGTTGTTGGGCTTCACCATCAACAACAAGGGGCACTCTTGAAGATTGCTCCTCTGATGGCTTGGTGGGTACCGCAGCGGCTTCTGCTTCGGCAGGCGTAGATGGCGCATCGTGATTAACAGCCTCGGGAGGCACTGTCTGCACCTTGGGTGATGTCGCCGAGGGTCCTGTGGGAGCAGTCTGCCCAGATGCTCCTTCGACCGTACTCTTTCGAAGACGACTGACGAGTCGGACAGTTTGGAATTTCGAGTCGTGTAATTTGGATTGTGCTTGGATACAGCTTTGTTCATCCTTGAAGTTTGCAAAAGCACAGTTGCTCTTTGAGATGAGAAACAGAGATTCGAGACCGGGAGCTTCGTTACACACATGATGAACCAAGTTCATCAAATCAGTTTGCGGCGGCAAGTTACCGATCCATATGGCATGACCTAGTCAAAAAGTAAGTTTTATGTTGGGTCCAGTAGCAAGAGATGCATCAAGGTGGGTCATTCAGCATACCACTTTGTCGGGGCTTTCGGGGCGGACCGCGAACAACATTGGGACTCGCTCGGCGGTTATTGGTACCTGGGATATTCGGTCTCAGTATTTTGCTCTGAAAGTCCTGTCCTGCGCCTTTTCACCCCAACCTACCTTCTGGAATACCAAAAGCGCTGGCGGCAGTCTGATACGCTGGGGAATTTCCCCGATGATCATGGGGCATATAGTGACTTGGCATCATATTTCCGGGCATTGTCGCGTTGTGGTTCGGATACTGGCTAGGGTGAGGATAATAATATCCAGCAGGGATCGGCTGATGTGCTTGGTTCATCATCGGCTGGTTGGTGTAATAACCCATGGTGTGTTGTCTCGGAATTCCAGCTTGCTGTTGCGCCGGCGGAAGTTGAGCATTATAGTAACTCGGCATGGACGCCTGTTGTGCCATGTAATACTGCTGAGCAGCCATAGGATTCATGCCAGACTGTCCTGGATATTGAGCCACCGGTGGCATGGCGCCAGAGGACGAGCCGTTATGATTATATCGTGTCTGCCCGGCATTGTTCGAGTTGTTCCGGAATGTAGGATGTGGCAGCGCATTTGCCATTGCGCTCATGTTGTAGGAGCCCTGCGCGGGCCCTCTACCAGTGCCTTGTTGCTGTGTCATGTTGAACTGAGCAGAAAACGCATTCTGAGAAGGATCAATTTGTTGCTCGTATGGTGACTGAAAGCCTAGCGCGTTCTCGCCCGTTGCCTGAACAGTAGGCGCTTGACCTTCGCTAATAGTTGCTGACGCGTGGAAAGAATTATCATAGGCTTCTTGGCCTAAGTGAGCATTCGGTAAGCTCGAGGGCGGTGGTACATCTCCCATTTGGCCTGACCAGCAGCACAAGTTCTCGTTGGCGTGAGAGAGATGAAGTCCTGTAGCTTTGCTGAAGGTATGGTATAACTCCGAAGAATTAATGCGACGGAAACTGAGAGATATAAAATCGTGGATAGTGCTAACAATAGCCCTTGCAAGCGGTGTGGCGTAGAAAACCCCAATGGCTGAGCCTGGGCAAGGGTATGATAGGGCTTTCGATGGGGAACAGTATCGGCAACGATGAGTGCCGAAGCTTCTGTTTACAGGGTTGCGTGTAAGTGCTCCTCGTCTAAGTGATTCTCCAGGGTTCTGGATATGGCTGAATTACCAGATGGTATGGCAAGACGGACAGGCCCAGCCGCAACACTGTCCGAGGTATGTCTGATGGGAGGCCGCTGAGAGTATAGAGTATATGCAGGTTGTTCAGGAAGAATAGTATCTAGATAGGAAGTCCAAGGCGGGAGGCGAAAATACAGACCAGGAAGTCTAGTAAGAAGAAGACGAGGTGTGGCTAAATTTGGGGAGAACATGTGCAAGCCGACTATCATTTGCCTCTTATTGAAGCTAGCTACCCGAAGTGCTATGGGCTCTACATTAGGTATGAGATGACAAGAAGAATGACCCACGTCAGGACCATGTTTCCCCGAGCAGGGACTGGACAGGTACCGACGAGTCGCGACCCGGCGGATGCTGGTAGCTTGGGTAGGCCATAGGGCTCCATTTGTGGTCCTTGACCATGCCAGGGTAGCAAGAGTAAGGTAGGTAACCAGACGGTGACGATCTTGTGTAGAAAGAAGTTGGAGCCCCAGTCCCCCTGGGGGCCACGCAGGAGCCAATGAGAAGGACGGAGTTGAGAAAAGCCACAGTTTGTTAAGAGAAAGAAAGCCGGGGGTTGCCAATGTGGTAATTTGCGTTAGCACCTAACCCGCGTTGTCTTGCTGATTTTGCCACCCGGGCCCGGGTCGCACGACCGCACCAGCAGTAGCCAGGGAGGAGGACGAGCTGGCACTTGGAAGCTTTTTGACAGCCAAACACACCATAATACTACTGGCTTGCCCAGCCACACTTGTTCTGGGCCTGCTTAGGCTTGTGCCTTGCCGGGCGGCATGCTGGCATGCTTTTGCTGAATGGCAAAGCTAATTGCGCATCTTGAACCATGGCAATAATGGATGGATATCATTGATGCGCCCAGGTGTTAGTCGACAGCAAGAACAATGTTGCGCGCACCAAAATGGACAACCCCTCTAGCAAGCTGGCAAGTCAACAATTGTCCGTCCAGCAGAGAACCATGATTGATGGCGAGAATGATGACGATGGCTATACGTCAATCCAGGAACCTCCAGACAAAGAGAGAGACCGTAAGATGCGGTGCCGTAGAACGGGCGGTACTTCCCGACGGCTCGACTCTGAGTCCAGGGTCCAGGGGTCTCCTTCCAGGACCGGCCCAGCCAAAGCAATAGTCGAACGGGGCACCAAGAATCCATGGCCACATGAGAGTAGAGCGCGGCTACGATCAACTCTTTTTGGATATTACTGCGCGAGCCATGTGGGCTATCTAAGGTCTGTTTTTAGATGGTGATACCGGAAGCAGGGTCCAGGTAGTCGTCTTGTCGAAAATAGATGCGCGCGCTCGCTATGGTGCAACCTGGACTTTGCATATTGATGAAGAAAGACGAGGGTAGGAAAGCGAGTATGTAGAGCAAACCCAGTTTGTGCAGACAAAGCGTGAAAAGCAAGCAATAGTAGCAGCAGTAGTGGTTGTAGTCCACGGCAAGTTAGTCAGTCTATCATACCACTGGTCTCCGGAAGCCAGGTACCAAGTGGTACGTTGGTGAGACGCTCGCGGCGATTCATTAGGCGTGGGTATTGATAGTATACTCAATAGCATCCACACCCACGCAAGTTCGCCGAGCCTCCGTAATTGAGTGGAATGAAGTAAACGGATACATAGTGGTAGTAGTATAATCTTGTGTGTGGAGGAGTGGCCGGAAATGCTGCAATCAACAAAAAACGTCAGGGCGTTTTTATCCGCCAGTAGCTCACACGGCTCGTTAGGCGCGTCCTTAATGTCGTCAATGGCTCCATTGTGGGCGTGGTGGTGGTGGTGGTTTGTAATACTGGTAAGGACCCCACTTGGCCGACACTGGGCTTGTCCAGGTCAGTTTTTGGTGCTGGAACCCACTTCCACTCTCCGAAGGCTCGATGCGGGAATCAATGTCGCCGAGAACGAACTGCGTGGGGGACAGTAGAACGGACTGGAACTCGTCGTCGTCGTCGGTCAGGCCGGTATATCCTCAAAAGTGTCTCGTTCTGGCCAGACCAGATAGTACTGCGAGCGAAAAAGAATTTTCTCTGCTACTTCACCCACATCAAAAGTCTGCGACCCAGCAAAATCTCGCGCCAGCGGCAGCTGCTTGTGCTGAGAGACCATGCGTTCGTGTCCAAGACGGCAGAGATGACATCGTCGTTGGCCGAATTAGTTGAAGATCGACGTCATGAAAGATGGGGTTCACAAGGCCGTTCGGCGACATGGGAATCTGCAGAAATGCCATTGCTAAGAAAAAGGCTCTGGCGTCATATGTGGAGAAAATGCGCAGAGCTTTCCCCATTGCGAAAGACGCCATGTCTTGTGCCGATCTCCCCTGGTTTGTAGGGTAATTGTACGTAGTGTGGTACGAGTCGCAAGTCGGTTGTTGGTCGGTAACGTCGGTTCTATTTACTGAATGTATAAGAGCGTCAACTAGTGGGGGTCTTTTTTTTTTTTTTTTTTTTTTTTCCCCTCTAGGGCTTGAAGAAAATAATTTTCTTTTCTTCTCATACCTTTGAATTTTTGCCCCGATGCAAGCCAAGTCGTCCATTTGAGCAGAAATTTTCTCCTTTATTTTTAGTTGGCATATGGCAGGTACAGTAGGTACGGCAATCAATGCCTTCCTGGGAGAGATCTACTACCACTAAGACCCCTTCTCCAGTCCAGTTTCAGCCACATGCATGGTCCACACCAGCCACATTTTACCCAAAGCAATGCTACCTTTTGCTGCACATTGATTCGCTTATATGCCGCAACCTCGAATGCTACCGATATTAGATTATCATTTGTCTTTTTATAGAGCTCTTGTTCTTGTTTGTTGTACCATGAACATGTCACCAAATTGTGTTTGTTGTCACGGTTGTGATGGACTCAAATCAACGGTTATATGACGATTGTCGTGCCCGCAGGATCTGCTCCGCGAAAAACCCCGATCCTAGAAGATCGAGAACTTTAAATTCCAATCAAGATTTGCAAGCGCAAATTTTGACTTGCGGTACCCTACAACAGTTGCGACTGACTTTTGTTATTCCATTGTGCTGCTTTCTCACATAGTTCCCGCGAAAATTTAAAGGTGTGATTTTATAACACACGGGCTCGGCGTCCATTGCCGGGTTGCCATCATAGCATCATTTTGGCAGGCATAGCATACATCATTTATCATTTATTACCTTCGGCAAACGAAAGGGACGGGACGGGCTGCCTGGGCGGACAACCATAGTACCGGCGCTGCGATCGACATGCCTGCATTGCTCAGCCTCAACCATCCGCTGCAGCTGCCAATGCCGCTACCCATCGAACAGGAACGTACATGGGTAAAATTGTTCTATTTGCCACCCCATATCCCCAGGAAACCCTCGATGCTCCCTCCAGCTCCCACACTTATCACAGATTATCAGCGTATTCTGATCGTATTCTGCCCCTCAAATTTTTCATCTTGGCTGCCGATCAGCAGAGCCGCAGTCCCTTTACATGTTGTGACACCCGGACACCCCGAGTCACTCGGAAAGTAATCCACGGACTTGTCACCCATTTTCGGGTCTGTTCGCTTCCACACGCCGCCCCGTGATATCTATTCGTCTCGATGCGCACCGTAACGGCTGTCGCCAAATACCGAGATACTGATAGTCTCGACCCCAGGACCCTGAATGAGGACACTCTAAATGACCTGATATCTGCATCAGACCTTAGCCACTAGGATAGCGAAAACGAACAAGAAAAGACGTTTTGCCACCAAGCTACGTACTGCGTCTAGGTTGCCTCATGGGCAATTGTCCAATGAAAAGCTTCACGTAGCGTAGAGCTTAGGTGGTTAGCAAGCATCTTGCAATCAGGCACGAAAGACAATCCAACGGCATCGCTGGAATCATGCTTTCGGTTCCATTTTCCCTGCTATAGTCGTGTGCCGGCCATTGCATTCCGTGTGATATGGCATCTTCTCATTCCGTTTGCATACTCGCCTTCTTTTTCGCTTGGAAGCTCAAGTTGAAGTTAGTTCCCGGGGTCACTGTATAGTACAGTCACTACAGACTGAGCCTATAATAAATCATGACATTTGTGTCTAGTGTCTGGCCCCCGGGTTGGCCGTCCCGGGAAACGGGCTCACGATTTCACTCCAACAACCTTCCATTCCAACGGTTCTCATTCCTCCCAGGCCAAGCCTTGAATGGAAGCGTCCGAGATGTGTCTGCACTAGCGAGCTTCTATGGCACTATGCTGGCCTATCAAAGCAAATGGCCAGGGCGCCTAATTAGCCTGTCTGTGCTTGCTTGCCTGCCCTGCCCGCGGCATTCACGTCAAGACGTCAAGCCCACCAACCATTTTGCTGCATCAAGTGTCGCTTGCGTCGTGGACGATCGATCGCTGGATGAGACACAGGAGCACTGATGAGTGCAGGCCAACAGGCAGTCCTGCTCTCCCCACCGCTACCCAGATCTATCTATACACTACATTGGCACACCCCCAAAGTCATTCAAGGTGACATGGTCCGTGGGAGTCGGGAAATTTTCGTCCCCTCTTTGCAGTCTATGTCATCCAGTAATTAGAAGCTATGCTTCTTCGAGCTGCCATATCTGGCCTCTGATGGAGTCGGGAACTAGTCAAAAAGAAGGTGTACGAGCATCATCTCGATGACCTGCAGATACTGCCAAACCTTTAACTGCCACTGCGTCTTAAACATTGGCTTGGGCCCCCACCGACTCGGCAGCCTTTCATACTAAAGTCTTTACAATGGCACAGAACCAGCACAAACTTCTGCCCAACGATGTATGCACGAACGGCCGCCCAAAGTTGGTCCTTGATGGCCCAGAAGATCCAGAGACTGGCAATAATCACAACGTGACCGATGACAGCTCCCGTTCTATCCTAAACTAGTTGGCAATGGCTTTTATTCCACAGACGATACCTCCGACGAACATGGGGTAAGGTGGCTCTTTGTTTCGCATAATTGTTCATGTATATACTAGACCGTTGAACTAGTCTTTGACCGGTCATGGACGGAACGCAGTAGCACTCCTAGTCAGCCATCAGTCATCTGTCGGTCATTTCACCAGAGACGCACCCCAGTAATAAGTCCATACCTACTTAGTGCAAACGTGGCTTTTTTGGGGGTTGTTCTCGCCAGCAGGGGAAAGAAAACGGCCGAGCCGTTTGACCAAAAATTCGCATTGAATACCCCATTCTCCCTTGGACGCCAAAGCTGAATTTCCGATCTCGATGGCCATGATGCCATGGTCCGACCATCAACGGTTACACCCGTGGGCGGACCCCGTAACCATTTGTGGACCAAAATGACTCTCTCGTGAAATAATTACATTGATTACAATTCAAAAATAAACAAAAGACCAACCACGGGGGGTTGAATTTCACCGGGCCGAGGATTGCTTCTCGTCAACGCTTCCCCCCGTTTGCTTGCTATTCCCATGATTATCACCGCAGATCGCGAAGATCTCGCGTACTTTCCGAACGTGAAACATCCAGTATACTTGAGAGAAGGCATTTTTTGAATTAACTACAATGCGTCGTGCTTTTGTTCAGTCCCGCCACGTCGATCATGGTTATCTGGGGAGAGGTGTTGGCAGGTTCGAAGATTGGGAACCGGTCCATGTTCGGTCAAACAAGGAAATTCTTCAGCTGCCAAGTTTAGTATCAATTGCTCCCCCCAAAAGAAATTGCTGGCGGACGATCCTGCATGGCGTTACCAGCAAAGTGGTTATGGCGTCTGGTCTGGCTTCTTACTATCTTTAATCCTCCCGACATTGTGCTGCCAATGGCACAAGGATCTAACAATGTTTCTTTAGTTTTATCATGACGTTGCTGCCATGGAAGTTTTGCTCCGACGGCTGCCAAAAACTTTGCCTTTCTCAGCCCACGTTGCGTAAGCATAGTAGGTAATTAGATACTCAAGGGGGTGATTAAACACGCCTCGATGCTCTTATTTAAGATCGTCCCCAAACGCCATTCCACGGTGGCGTCAAGGAATCGTTGGCACAACTTGGGCGATATCTCCAAAGGTCGAGCGATAACCGACGCGCTTCCAATCGAGTTGTCTATAGTAGTGGTCTTTACTCTATGTCAGCAATCCTTTGGCTCGGCTCGCCGATGCTTAGCATTATGCTGGTACACAAGTAGGTGACGCTTGTTAATAGCGATTTTAGCAAGGTCTTTTCGGGATACAGAGAGACAACAAAATTGAATGATATCGCTTAATGAGAAATCCATACATGGTAGCGCTGATGTCTTTCTTCTCTCGTGCAAGTTCAAGTGTGGATTGTCAACGTTTCGCCTCTCTTGCGTCCCGCATTGCTACGAGTGTCTATGTCATGTTCATATTTAGCCTGGGTAGCTAAAGTCACTGAAGTTTGACTTTTGCCTCTAGGGTTTTGCCTCGTTGATTATCAGTCATGGATAGAATTTTTTTTTAGAAAAGGGTTAAAAAAAAACACCTATCCCCCTTACATAAGTGCGCGTGTATCGAACTTGCATGGTGGTATACGCAGGTGGCAAAACAAACGTCCCCCAATACAAGTTGCGTATGGGCCTGGCATGACACTACACACGGGCCCTTGATCACCTGGATGGACTCTTCGTCTTTTCGACTTGAGATTCAAATGGGTCGCTCTACTCTCTCAAATTGACTTGTATCACACCAATGCCTGTACCACCAGGGGGACGTCTACAGCCTACCTGACGAGCAAACGAGGTGTCTCCGAGGGCAACGAGACCGTCCTGCCCAACACTCTCTCACACCGGCAAGAATTAGTAGGTGAAGACTGGGCGCATGGCGCCAGAGGCGGCCCCGGGCAGGATTGTTCCTCCCAAGGCATGCCTTGCAACGTCTTGCTTGGTTCCCTCAAACTCCACTTGAAGACATGCCCTGCTACATGACTGGAAGCCGAGGCGCTTCGTGGGCGCCGCAGCCCAGTACCTGACACTCTGTTTGCAGGATTTGACTGAGATTCCAGGCCCCTTGTGCAATCTACCGTGCCTGCAAGCTACTCCAGCCGCTGCTGCCTTGTCCTAAAAGCTTCATCGGTTGTCATGCTTTCACTTAGCTGACAGCACATGAGACTTTTAGCGAGTTTGCCTGTAGACTTGGGCATTCGACGAAAGCCTTTCTTCATCTAGCTACTTGGATTCGGGAAATTTTGGCAAACACTGACATCTCATTGGTCGCGACGAATCCATTTCATTGCGCGTTTGTTACGGCCAAAAGGCATATGAGCGTATGCACCCACCCAAGCCACCATTGACCTGTCGATCTTACATATAAGTGTATATGGATATCAAGATGGCTTTCTTCAGCCATTAGGTGGGAATGTCGTGGGGTGCAATCCATTGCTTTGACTATTTGCAATCGGCCGGACATGAACCTGAAGTATCTAGTGAAGGAGGCAGCCGACCCCGAAATTGACAGCATGGTCAGCGTGGAGGGTCATCATGACGGTAGGCCGTGGCAAAACAGGACATAGGTTCAGATGAAAGGGAAACACGAAGAGAAAAAGAAAGAAATGAACTGAAGAAGTACCACTCAATCTCGATCCATACCCTAGAATCTGGCCATATCTTCTGGGCCCCTCAACTCAACCACGAAAGCAAGCTCTCCCGCGCCAGAGGTACCTGGGAACTGGTCCTTTTCGTCTTCTTTAATTTTCTTTCGGGGGGATTATTCTGAAAGTGCGCGTTTTGTGCCTTGGCCAAGACGTGCGCCTCCCATCCCCACAACCACTCTTACCGTCCAAAACGAAGTCGGCATTGAACTGAACCACCGAAGCCTCTAGGTCTTGCATGTTGAGCTTTGTGAAGACCATGGTTTGTGTTTGTAGATTTCTAGTATCAAGAAATGAATTGTTATATTGCTTCCAACCATTCGTGGTCGTAATGCTCATCATCTGGACGATTAATATGTCCCAATGAATACACCGGAGCTCCGTCCCATCTTCTTCGCCACCGTTCAAGGATACTATGGCCGTAGAAGACCGTCGCCTCTACGATGAGTACAGATTACACGAAATTTCATCCGTCTAGATTTATAACCAGGAAATCTTTCACTTGATCATAGTCATCAGCCTTGCCTTTACCTGTTCTTTTGGTGAACGCCGAATATGCATTCATTGAACGCCACCCGGGCGGTGTTGCGTCGAGACATTGAGGGGACCTGGCCACACTGTCGTTTCTCCCAGCTTGGGTTCCGTCATTTCTAATCATAAATTTGTCCCACTTCCTTTGTGGCAATAGATCAGAGGACCGCACTTTCTGAAGTATTGGCAAAAGTCCTTGAGGTCCTTGAATCGACGCTATTATAGCTAAGAGCAATTGAAGCTGGAGTTGAGGACGTTTCATCATGATATATATGGCTACTGGGCAATGCATTCGTGCCTTCTTTCAAACAGAAGCCGATACTAATGGCAGGCTTTATAGATCGGCTCGGCAATTGCACAGGAAAGCACTTATCAAAACGTAGCAAGTAGGGAGCCTCCAATGCTGGTAGTCTCATGAGTTGAAAGCCATCATTGCATTCTTTTCATGATTGCCAACCAGTACCATTACCAGAAGGATAAAACAAAACAAAACAAAGAGTAGCAGTAGTGAATCAGAGCATGACTAGGGACTTTCGTTGATAATCAGTATTTCGTCCACTGGACGCGGACAAACACCGAATGAACCTTGGGATATTTGACAAGTGTCGAAAACAAGTACTTCTTGGGTGGTTGGACATCTTGAAACATTTTTAAACAATCACAGTCGCTCTCACGATATAGCTGAGTAATCTTTGCTAGCGTGTGTGGATTCTAATTATTTGGTCTCCTCTTTTCCAGCGTATTCAGAGCCCGCCTCGACGACACAACTGCGATGCTGGCTGATTCGAGGCCCGGGGAAGCTATGATATGGGCGAGAGAATAGTCTTTTGCATGGCTTTCACCACAACATGCCTGGTTGGTGTGACACTGATTCACGCCTTGGTAATTAGCGACTTCTTAAATGTGAGGCGATGCATGAGAAACGTATGACTTCATTGGGCTTGTTCATCGCGCATCTCTATCGTCGGTATAAGTACAGTCCTGGGATATTCATCTGGCTTGCATTTCTTGCAGCCTAATCTCTCTTCAGCGGCAGGATCTTCTCCTCGATACCGTCTTTTGTAATAATGACCATTTGCAATCCATCACCAACCTCAATGTGTCTCTCCACGGCCGAGTCGAATGCATCCTTCACCAAAACCTCAACCTCCTCTCTCAGCAGGGGCTTCCTCTCGCGCTCCTGCAGGGCGTGGCCGACACCGCTTCCAGGAATGTACTGGTTCTTGAAGTTGACCTGGTTGTCGAGGAACGGCATGATCAAGCTTGCAGCAGCACCACCAGCTCTGCATTGCTCCCTCTCGTAGCTGCCAACCGGGTCGTAGCTGTAGACTGCACCCTGACCGTTCTCGTCCAGACCACCCAAGATTGCATAGACGTAGTAGGGGAAGAACCGGCGCTGGTACATGATGGTGCTGAGGCGCTTGGCGCAGGCTGCGACGGACATGGGCTTGTTGTGGCGGTATCGGTACATCTTGCAGATGGTGTCGAGGCGCTCCTGGAGTGCTTCGCCATCGGCTGCGAAACCGACCACGGATAGCAGGATGTTGGCGTCGTCTTGTGAGGAGTTGGAACCGCCAATCTTGTAGACCTTGGGTGCGAAACGTGTGAGAATGCTGTAGCCCGAGGTCATACGGGTGTCGCCCGCCATGATGGTGAAGTCTTTGCCGGCAATAGCGAGTGTTGAGCCACCGTTGTCAGAGTATCTGCATTGATAAGAAAGGTCAGTTTCTGGAAATAGCCAGGAGCTCGATGCTCGGTGCCGTGATGTTCTTACGGGTTGAAACGGTGTTCTCTGAAGCCATCGACGTGATCTTGAGCAGGTGCATCCGAGAACGAATAGCTAGGTCCGTTCAGGACCGGGTTCTGACTGAACATGGCCATGATGAAGGATCGAGATGCCGCTGGTCTATCGGAAATCAAAGGCGATCTGGACGACAATGAGGTGTACTATGCAGTTTCTGATGCGAATGTTGTCGTCGACGGTGAGTTGTGGGTGGTGATGATTGCAGAAGGCTGTTGGTTGGTGATGGAGCTGTTTGATGACTGAGGTCAGTTGTTGCTAGGTAGGTAGCTTCCCAATGACACTACGCGTACAGCTTGCAGCCTTGCAGCAGGCTGAAAGAGGAGCTCCTAGCTACACTAGAACAGCACTAACTTGGCTACTTAGGTAAGCCCCAGGCCTGTGTGAAAGGGAAAGAAACTGGGGCCAAGCTGACCAGGGGCTCTCCAGTGTTATGGGGTGTGGCCCGAGCTTTGGAAATGACTTACGGGCCCAGCTACAGTATGTAAACACTCGCGAGACACAGTCTAGGCGCCTCGGGATTGGCCAGTTGCGCTGTCATTTCCCTGGCGACAGGGGATACGGCAGTGGCATCGTCATTTCGATTTCCACTTCTTCTGGAAACGGGCGCGAAGTCGAAGAATTAGGGGACAAAGTCAACTTCAGAGCTCGACAACGTGGATTCTTATACGTTTGTCGACATTGAAAAAAACCACTACTGGAAGTTTCCATCAGCAGTAAAACCCGACTACAGCATTACCTTGGAAATTCGAATTCGCAAAGCAATTATTGCGACTGGTGAACCTGCACGCCGTGAGCAGGTCACTATACTCGCCAGTACGCCAACATGGCCCGCGACATTCGCCAACAGGCGCTGCAGAAAATCGCCGCCCTGTCTGCGTCGAGCGTCATCACTTCCTTCGACCGATCTGACCTCGACCGACTTTGTAAAGCGACGGGCCAAGGCAAAGTAAAGGAAAATGGCTCTGCTCGAGGACACTCGCTAGCTCGAGTACCCATGGTATGCGCACCGAAGATATCACATCTGGTCTCTTGTTACTGACATAGATCATGCACAGACAATCCGCGAATTTGAAGTCCTCATTGCTCTCTGCAAAGCTGCGCCGGCTGTGCAAAGTAGCCAGAGTGCCCAAAAGTTGACAAACCAACTGATCCCCTATCTGCTCGAGGCGCATTCGCAGACGTTTCAACCGTCGCCATTCTTTCGAACGATCGAGCCCTCCCCTATCGAAGCTCTGGCCACTCACCTGACCGCTGCATTGCTGTCATTGGGCTCCAGACATGACGCTCTACATGAGACCGTGTCTGACAACATTTGGGCTTTCCTCGCCGCCCTGAAAACGGCTGTTCAGAGTGTCGTGTCTTTGCAAGATGAGGACGGCGTCGACCAAAGTCTCGAGGAAGCTACCCGTACCGCGACTATTGCCATTGCACTTCTGGGCTTTTTGGATGCTGCTTCGGCGCAAGCAGACTTCTGGAGGACTGGCGGCCGACTGGCATTGATCCAGCGAGTGCGAAACCTCCTCACTGAACCTTTCTTGACTGCTGTCGAGGGCGCATTCTCTAGCATACGAAATGCGCACGCCTCGGACAGGAATTCCAAGGAGTGGAAGAGATACATGAGGCACTATGCCGCTCAGGGCCGCCCGCTCAGTGCAAACTTACTTCAGCGTAGCTTCATCTGGCTCTTGGGCTCATCCACGTCTCTGCTGATTGCAGATGCCAGGATTCTCAGAGCAACTCACATTCTCGATTTGCTCATGGCGAACAAAGATATGATCAATCCCGGGCCACACAGCAATGGTGATGCAGATTTCCGCTCCATTGAAATGTATGCCAACATTGCACGGGATGAGATCGATAGGCTAGAAGAGAGCGCCGACTTTATACAAATGGGCTCGGTATCGCAACAGAAAATCGCATTTGCTGTCAAAGCGGCAGCTATAGTTGGTTTCTTGAATTGCACCGTGCTCAATGAGGATGCCGCTGAGCCTGATGTTCTTATGGGCTGGTTGGAAGAAACT
Organism: Pestalotiopsis fici W106-1; assembly: GCF_000516985.1. NCBI lineage: Eukaryota > Fungi > Ascomycota > Sordariomycetes > Amphisphaeriales > Sporocadaceae > Pestalotiopsis > Pestalotiopsis fici. The sequence continues at coordinate 1,046,872 of NW_006917091.1, read as the reverse complement.
ATGCTCGATCCCATTCAGATGCACGACGACGTGCTGGCATCCACTGTGCTTCGATCAATGGCTATATTGTGCAGGTTGAACCAGAGTTATGCACCAAAAGTCAGCCGACTTTTGCCTCGATTTATTGTGCAGAGTATCTTGCGCGGCGAAACGATAGAGGTAGCATCGAAATGCTTGGCTTTTGTTCTTCAATTGCTCTCGCACGATGCAGTGATCACCACCTTGTACACCCTTGGCAACGTGTTGAGCCCAACAACTGAGCAGGAAATACCAAATGGTACGAACACCGACTTTGCAGCTGACGGTATAGAAGCAAATGGCATATACCACGGACGGCAATCGACGGGCAGCTCGATATCTTTGGCACTACAAGGTGACGAGGACACATCCCTGGTCTATTCCAACATTGTTCAAGCCATCAGCAGCATTGCAAACATTTCAAATGATGAAAAGATTACAGCCTTGGCACAGGCCATGCTTCTACAGAAGTTGAACAAGGTCAACCACTCTGTAGATGCACAGATCATCACCGGTGCAGCCCATCTGTCACTTACAAGCGGACAATTGGAGTTCCGTTCCCTTCTCAGACTTTACTCTAGGATCTGCCACGCTGCATTGGTAGATAATAATGCCACTCTGCTCACTGCTGTAAGTACCGACGGAACTTAACAAAGCCACATACTAAACCCCGGTCTAGGTCACGAAAGCGCGCAACTACATTTCCGCAAACGTGAAACGGGGCTCACCCCTATTTGATATATACCTTGAATACATACTCGAGGAATTGATCTCCAAGGGAGATGTGCACGAGTCCAAGGGTGCCCGGGAGTCCGATCTAGAATTCGCGGCGGGCGAGATCTCCCAGCTGCTTCAGCCCCTTTCCATTCTCATGTCTACGAAGCAGTTTGCTGCCCATATCGAATCCGAGGACGACAGCCACGCAGCCATCCGTGATGCTTGGTTCAATATCGTGGTTCATGGATTCAACCCTTTGACTGACCGGGGCAAGAAGTACACCAATGAGCTCAGGATCATGGCAATACACTCGCCTCCGCTTGTGGCCGAACAGCGTGGTGAACAGAACGAAAGCGATATCGAGTTGAACACCGTTCTTCGCAGAGCAAACACGTCAGATAGAGAATCTAGGCAGAAGAAGCAACTGTCCGAGTTGATCCCAAGCAAAGCAAGCGAGATCAGGAGCCTGAGCTACAGAAAAGTTATCTTTCTCCAGGCAGCCTACTTGGTCGAGAGCTTGCGCGCTGATTCGGGCGATTGTACCAAGGTCCTGTCGTACTTCCTGGAACCCAGCATGCATAGAGCCGAGGTCAGCAGCGTCATGACCGGAATCGTCGATGTTGTTTTTCAGAAATACTTGTCCAAGACTTTGGCTGGAGAGCTACCGACGTTCTCTGCACAGTACGCTGCGTTGCAGTTGGCAGCTATATTGTGCAACTGTTGCCACCGTATTGCGAGAGTTCAACAGGCCGCCTTTGCCATAGCTGACAGATTCATAACAGAGATTTCCTCAGCCTTGTGCCAAAGGTCGTCTCTGTTTGCTCTGCTGGAACTGTTATCTCTAATGTGGACAAGCTGCCTGGAAGCCGAAACAGAAATGTACGAGCCACGATCAGTTTTCACTTCAGCGCGAGGCAACGTTACCATTGAGCTTTCTGATGACTACGGTTTCAGGAAACATACCCTTGATCGCTTGTACCAGAAAGCCAAGCTCTGGGTCGCATCCGTCATTAATCTGGCGCCTGCAGACGTGAAGGGTCTTTTGCAAACTTACCTTTCAGAGTTTGACGAAGAAAGTGCCTACGGACACATGTCTCTGGGTCGATCATTTGCAATGGAAATGGGAGCCTCCATCCCATTAACGGACCAAAGACTGACATCGCTGAACCCCGTTGGCTTGACAGCCATCAACACAGCATCCGACTTCATCGCCCAGTACACTACTCGCCAGGAATATCGATATGGAGAGGCTTTGCCTGACCATGGCATGGATCTCGTCAATTTCATGCCTCACGGGCGAAGAGCATCATTTATTAAGTCACCACTTAATGAGACTGCCAACGCCGTCAACGCGCTGGCTCATATCGAATCGCGACTTGCTACGAAGAAGTCCACTTCGGTTGATGACGTGCGTGAGATTTTGCGCCGAGCTGCTGCACTACTTTGTCGCTCCAACAAGGACGAGAGCGCCGTGACCCATTACTTGGTCAGCATCCCCTTTACAATGTTTACCAAGGAGTCCCTGAAGCTTGGAGTATCCCTCTGGCTTGGAGTGATGAATGAAAACCCTCGAATGGAACCGCGTTTGCTTGCCGAAATCGCTCAACAGTGGGAGTTTACTATTCAGAAGCGCCTGGGGCTTTTCAACCCTTCACTAATGTAAGGACTGCGATTTGGACTAAGACCTCGGAGTAACTAGCTAACCTATATGCAGGCACCCGGACCCTTTCTTTGTCAAGGAAGAATTCGCACCGAGCAACAACGAGGCCATGACCAAGCGTCGACAAGTCGTGCACAACCTCCTTGCTCCCCACACGCGTCTGGTACAATTCTTCAACAGTCACTTCAACTCCACCCGTCTAGGTAGTCCGGACACGCAGCGTATCTTCCTTCGACTATTGGACTTGACTCTCAATGCGATGAAGAGTTCCATTTCTCATCCTTTGGCCCGAGAACTTCGACTGCGCATCATGCTCTTCAGTCTCAGGGTGCTCAAAGTGAGCAATGGCTTGGGTAACCTTACGCATTGGCGCCTCAAGGACCAGATTCTTTCCGCTGGCCTCAGCTGGTTCAAGTTTGTTCCAAAATGGTCCTTTGGTAGCAACATCCTGCAAATTAAAACTGAAGTGCGCCTGATATCAGATGTGTCGACAGCATTGAAAGGAATCCCCACCATTGCAGCAAGCCCAGTGGGATCATACAAAGCTTTGCAGCAAAAAGAACAGCTCCTTCAGCTCCTGCTCGAAAGCGAACAGGCACGGTTGAATGTCTGGGTTCATCCTCTAGGCGATCATGGGGCACGGGCAGACATCATGACAAATCAGGGTCAAAAGGCACTGGAGGTAAGCTTCGAGATTTGTACGCTTGCCATTTCAAACAAAAGACTAACAAGAAGTAGTTGGCTCTGAACCCACTCATCCGAGTTGCCTGGGCAGAGAGCCCCTCTCTAGCGATTGAGCTCGTGAGTCGATTCTCAAATTTCCACAGCGTCCACAGTGAGGTCCGCTGGCTGCTGTTGAATTTTGCGTCCAAAGCTGTCAATGAACCCGAGGCGCTGCCAATCCTTCTTGGCAGTGAGCTGCCTACAGACGTACGCGATCAGCTCAAGGTAAGACTCTCATCGATCATATCCTCTGCCTCAGCAGAACATTGCTGACCTGAGCAGTATCTACTTTATTGGTCTCCCGTCAATCCTGTGACGGCTGTGACTTATTTCATGCCAACGTATCGCAACAACCCCTTCGTCCTGCAGTACGCCATGCGAGCCCTTGAAGATCATCCCGTGGATGTCACGTTCTTCTACGTTCCGCAGATTGTGCAGGGTCTGAGATACGACGCTCTGGGTTATGTAGAGCGTTACATCATTGAGACTGCACAATTCTCACAACTTTTTGCGCACCAAATTATCTGGAACATGAAGGCAAACTCCTACAAGGATGACGATGCACAGATAGTGAGTGCAATTCTCTGCTTGTGAATTAACATTGCTAACGATTTTACAGCCTGATGAAATCAAGCCTGCTCTTGACAAGGTGATGAACAGGATGGTTGACAGTTTCTCTCCCGAGGACCGAGCCTTTTACGAAAAAGAATTTAGTTTCTTTGACGAAGTCACCGGCATTTCCGGCAAGCTCAAGCCTTTGATCAAGCGACCCAAGCCCGAGAAGAAGCTCAAGATTGAGGAAGAGCTCCGCAAGATCAATGTTGAGGTTGGCGTCTACTTGCCAAGTAATCCTGATGGTGTTGTCATTGGTATCGACAGAAAGTCCGGCAAACCTTTGCAGTCTCATGCCAAAGCACCATTCATGGCTACATTCCGCATCAAGAAGCCCAAAACGGATTCACAGGATGAACAAGAGGCGGTCATCCAAGCTACCAGTGACACTGGCTATGTGCCTCCAGCAAACACGATTGAGACGTGGCAGTCGGCCATCTTCAAGGTCGGAGACGACTGTCGCCAGGACGTTCTCGCCCTCCAGATGATCGCTGCTTTCCGAGGCATTTTCCACAATGTCGGTCTCGACGTCTTCGTCTTCCCTTACCGTGTGACCGCCACGGCGCCTGGTTGTGGTGTCATTGATGTATTGCCCAACTCCATCTCTCGTGACATGCTCGGTCGTGAGGCAGTCAATGGCTTGTACGAGTACTTTGTCAGCAAGTACGGCAATGAGGACTCATTGAGGTTCCAGCAGGCCCGCAACAACTTTGTCAAGAGCATGGCTGCTTACAGCATCATCTCCTTCCTGCTGCAGTTCAAGGATCGACATAACGGCAACATCATGATTGACGATGCTGGGCATATTCTTCACATTGACTTTGGTTTCTGTTTTGATATTGCTCCTGGAGGTGTCAAATTCGAGCGTGCACCCTTCAAGCTTACGGGTGAGATGCTTGCTGTCATGGGTGGCAGCCCGGAACATCAGTCTTTCAAGTGGTTTGAAGAACTTTGCGTCAAGGCGTTCCTGGCTACCCGTCCGTACGCCGAGAAGTTGAGTCAGATTGTACTCATGATGATGGACAGTGGACTGCCCTGTTTCAAACCCGAGTCGGTCATGCATTTCAAGCAGCGTTTTGTGCTCGAGAAGAACGAGAGGGAGGCTGCGTTGTTTGTCCGGGATCTGGTCAAGAAGAGTGCAAACAACTACTCGACGGCAGTGTACGATCAGTTCCAACTGATGACCAACGGTATTCCCTACTAGTGGGAGACTCTTGTCAGCATGCCTGAGGGAAAAGCACGAGAGACTGGGATCGTCCTTGAGATACAAGATGCACATGATATGGGGCTGTCTAGCGATATAAATCTTACCCATCATTGTCTAAATTACCTACCTTCTAATTGCCTGAATACACATTACCGCTTGGTTTAGTAACTCCTTATATGTGCTCAATTGTGTTTTCAAGGTTCCACGCCAGCAAATTTTGTTGGGCTTGACTACGTTTATAGTCGCCAGCGAGGGAGCATCGACTGCGGGGATGCGCTCCAGCTTGGGATGTCTCGTCCGAAAAGTCACATGGCCCCGCAACCTATGTCGTAGATCAGGACAGGCTTGGGGCCCCCCTTTTTTCTTCTTTTCCCAGTCGCCAATCGTTTTTATTTTATGCTTAAATCGGTACCCTGCATGTATTCATAGGCTGACAAAAAAAAAAGCCCCGAAACAGTTGGGTTAGGGTAGTCGGTAAAGTCCGGGGGAGTGTGTACATGGTTCCAATTTCCCTGGTCCAGATGTCGAGATCGCGGAGCCTTGGAATGGGCGATGCCCTGTCTGCATCTTTGTCGCAAACCTTGAAGGGCCAGGGATACTTGACTGCGTGTCGGCGAACCCTGTCGAATCTGGTTGTGCGTCGTCAACATGAGGTAATATTCGGAGCCCCTTGCTTAAAGACACATCACACCAAGGCGGTCCATGTGCACGCTTTGCCATGAGTTGTTTGTAGTTGAGCATCGTGTAATTTGGAGGTGAGTCCTAAGCTTTCTAGAAGGACTTATTGGTGGTTAGAGATATATGATATTAGTGAAAGATAGTCATTTAATGCATGGATAAATTCCTAACAGGAGATTCAAATATAACCTGCAATTATTAAAAAGCTGTGTGGTCTGTATAACATTGCTCAAATGGTATGCTGGCAAATGATTCAATGTGTGATAGTGTGGGTTTCTTTCCATACCTCGCCAATCATGGACATGTCCAGCGCAGCAAGTTTTTTTTTTTAATTTTTTTTTTTCATTCTTTTTGCTATTAGCTATCTTCTACAAACATGATACGTTTTGGTAGTCTTGTATGAGCGATCGGATACAGGAATGTTGCGCACCTGGGTGTTATGTTGGTCATGATGGGTAGATCCCCATCGATCCCTTCCACCACAAGCTGACCATTGTCGACTGGAACGAATTAGTAGTAGTAGAGTAGCTTTATGCTGGTACCTGACTAGACTACGTTAGCGACAAAACCACAGATCCACAGCAGACCCTTAGACCGGACATGTTCCTCCGGGTGTCCATTCGCCTAGGGCTGTGAACTTGCCCGTTTCTGGACTATAAAACATCTCATATAATCCGACGTCTTCACCTCGGCATACTTGGCTCAGTATGCGCCATGATAGCGGTTCGGCACACGGAAGGATACCACAATATATGTAATCAGCGAAATGCCTCGATACAAAACGTACCCCCGGATGTTGATTATGGCCGTGATGAACTGGGCAGTTTGTTCTCAGTGTTGCCGAACGCCGAATGCGGGCCGACGTGCTGCGGGGTCTAACTGTCAATGTAGGTAACCTAAAGAGGTACGTACTGAGCATCATACGTACCACAGTAAGAACGAAGCGGAGTGGATCTTAACTCACAACTTCCATTCTCAAGCAGTTTGGGTTTGGGGAAGAAAGTTTCTCCTTCAAGAGACCCTTTTTTTTTTATTCTTCTCCGGGGGTGCAATTGTGGCTACGTCATACCTCAGGGTCTGCACTAGTCTGCGCATTGTGCCAAACGAACCATTTGCCACTCATGACACGTCAAACATGACAAGCTGCAAGGAAGATGGCAATTTTTCAAAAATCCCATGTTGGAGGCGAATGGAAAAGTCTGAAATATCGATCATCGAAAAAAAAAATTGATCATCAGTTGGCATGTGGTCAAAGGTTGTATTCGAGAAGGGCCAGTGACAGTCGTCGACAGAGCGGGGGAGAGCTCTAGACTAGAGTCTTTCACTCGCCACCTGCGGAGATCTGGCTCGGCTCGTCTTTTTTCACCAGGCACAGCGCCAGGAACTGAAGACACAGCCCTGACAGCTTTCGTTAGCACTTTTTAATACCAGTCATTCGTTCGGTCTCCATTAGAGCATTCGAACAGTATACCCTGCGCTTGGACAAGGGGGACAATGCAATCATCCCCTTGGAAGCGAATATGAATAATTAGTGTGTATTGTGTTGTTGTCTCAGATCAGGTTTTCTGTTTTATTCCCGGACTGCTCGCCACATTTGATTCGTGCTCTGATTTGCTGTACCCGGTCCCAAGGCTTGCTATCTGTATCTTATCGATGCCGGGGACCCGGTAGCATGCAGCCTGACAGGCCGATATATGGGACGGAAGCATACAGCCCACGCCGTCGGACATTGGAGTAGCCGGTACCTGGCAATAAGCTCGACTTTGTAAACCACCTAGGTTAGCTAGCTAGCAAGCAAGCCCTACTACCTACCTAGGGTCAACAACATTCAAAGACCCTGGAATAACCGCGAACCCAATCTGACGCGTCTGAAGGAGAGAAAGAGATGAGCCGAACTTTTCTACGCGAGTAGGTGGACAGGGCATGGTAGGTTAGCGGGCCTAGATTGGCTGTTGAACTTTCATGTATGGAGAGGGAGGGGGAGAGAGAGAGAGAGAGAGAGAGAGGTAAATGGTAGGTACAGCAGGTGTTGATCTTTGGTCCCCCGAGCTACCGACCGGAGGGGGAGGTCTTTGGCCGAGCACAGCCTTTTGCCCCCCTCCTCGGTTCCGCTATTTTTTATCATAAAATCAAGTTGAGCTACCTTGCCTACCTACATACCTGCATTTTGATACATACTGTACCTTCCCTACTTTGATGTACCTACAAACCCGTCAATCGATGGACAAGAAGTAAAAAGAACAAAATTCGCCCCACCGTTTCTACACTAAAACGATGGATTAAAACAAGTCGTGGTTCTGCTTGGAGTCCTCCCATCTGAGTCACCCTGTACCTTTTGCAGTCATTATGTACTAAATCTCTCTTCTTAACACGACCTACATACTACTGCGCCGGTGCCCAATTCAATAACCTAAGCTAGTATTGCTGTCTTGTGGCTTTGCTACTTATTCTTTGACCTAGAATTAGTTTACAAACGCAAAGCATAGACACAAGCTTATTAGGTAAACTGTTGCGCTCACCGACAACGACGCGAGCGCTGCTGTCGTCTTTCCACAGCCAAACTTGCGCCAGCTGCTTGGTTGGCCTTTACACCACAGCTCTCGAGCTACTTCGGTCGCGAGTTCCAGCAGTACACAAAACACACAATCGATCAATTCCTCCCTCCTGAATAGTTGGTGCTATTTACTTGCCAACCTCGACTACCCCACATTCTATTCTGGAACTCGATTACCCTCAACTCCAAGCCGCGACCCTGTTTGCGACTAGCAGCACATCACGACACACCTTGCCGACTGAAGGGCCGATAATCAGCACCTACGAGCTATGAACCTACAGAGTATCGAGTAACCTAATACATTCTTCCCATCGGAACCGATACCTTGTATTCTTCAAGTCACCAAAATCGCAACCTATCATCGCCATCCCACCAATCCATCGTTGTCGAGCTTGGGCATTATACAAGTAGCCTCCCCTACCTTGGTGGCTTACCATGGACCCTAACCCACCATCCGGACCACCGGCTCCAGAGGATCATGTCCCATTTCAATTCGATCAACCTGAGTCGACATCACAGCCAACTAATGATTGGGCCGATCTCTATGGGATGGACTTTTTCCACCCCAATGTGTCATTTTCAGGCCCGTATATGACACCTGCAGAAACCGAAATGCCCATCTTTGGAGACGGACCCTCGCTCAGCAATATAAAGGCTGAGCCAGACTTGGAACAAGACTCTACTCTTGTACGTGGGACCCAGCGTACTTTGCTACTTGATTGTTTTCTTACTTCCCCTTCATTCGTTTCCATTCACTTGACTCTTCTTTTCTTTTCCTCATTACCCTTGGCCCGATCAACCATATTAACTAATAAGGGGCATTTGCGCAAGCGTAAACAATCTCTAGAACCAGACTCGACGATAGAGCCCATACGGACACGAAGACGTACGATAGGTGATCCTGGAACTCCAATACCCTCGGAAGCAGCCACCCCTAGCATGAAACGAGCTGCCAGAGCGTGCAGCGACCCCTTAACCCCAGCCGAATCACTATCCGCAAGTTCAGCAGCAATACCGAATCGCCATCAGAGCCAGAACCAGAATCAAATCAGCAGGGAGAAGAATCGTGTAGCTGCGAGCAAATGCCGGAAAAAGAAGAAACAGGAAGAGAAGGCAATGGAGCAGAAAAAGAACGTGCTGGAGCGAGAACAGACAATGCTCAAAAGCACAGTAAAGCAATTGGAGGAAGAAGTCCTCGCCCTCAAGACCATGATTCTGCAGCACGGAACGTGCAACTTTCCACCGATACAAAACTACATCAACGCCGCCGCGTTGCGACTTCAGGCGTCGGCTCCAAATGGCTTTGCCACTGCAGTGTAAAAACTGCGGCAAAAGTCACTGGCTGGTTGGCATGGTCAGTTGGAATCATGATGTGGCCTTTATTTGGGCTGATTTGTCTTTAATTGTCCGTATGCTTCTATCATGCGCAGTGCTAAGCGGACCGGGTCTGGGGTTGGCGTTTAGGGGGAGTTTGCAAGTCCTGGAAGGCCCATTTCTGTTTCTGAGATACCCCCAAATTTATCACTTGTCCATGTCGGACAACCGGCGCAAAATCCAGAAAGATTTGACAAAGGAGGGGAAACATAAACTTTGCCAAAAGAAGTCGTCAAGCACAAACATTTGTGCCCTTTTAATGAGTAATGAATGACGAGAGAAAAGCACTCAGGAGTGCTCAAAGAATCAAGACCAAAAATCAAGGGTGGACCAATTTATTTCTAGCAGGTAGGGACAGTGATGTGGCTGAATTTCGGAAAATTCGGACCAAAAATGCCTTTGCAAAATCTAGAAATGCGAGAGAAAATCGAGATAGCATAAGCAAAGGTAATTTTATCCAAGCATTCAGAGTAAAAGTATGACAGTACAAATATCATGAGAGATGATATCAATTGGGATAGGGAAATTCTGATGGATGATGACCGCCAACAAGTGCAAATGGTTGGGCTGCTCGGGACAGGATGGATTCCTCGGCGCCCAGAAACACCGCAACGAGACAAAGATTTGCAGATAGGGCAATCTTGAAGCAAGCCAGCTGTAAAAACCTGACCGAGAAGTGTGCTTTCCTCACAAATCACAAACAGACGGCCCTGTACCAGCAAAAGCGCAACGCAACGCGCTATTGGTGATGGCGTCCAACGGCCCCAAGTGGCGGACAACCTGAAATGACACGAAGCCTGCTCTTACCAAGGTCCACCAAGCCAGGTAGCCCTGCTTTGCCCTATTCGCAAGTTTTGAGGAAGCTATAGCGGCACGTTATGATGAGGGAAGGGTAGACTGACATGAGACAGTTCTCTTAGTTATAGGAAGGCCAAGTCGGTCAGAATATAGATAGTCTCTATCAAATCCATTCTCATCCAAGTAGAATATTGATGGTATCAAATGATTTTCCGGCAAGCCTACGGCGCCATTGTGATGCCGAGGAGCCCGGGCTTGACGCCCGTTTGTATGCTTCCGGGGAACATTTCCAAGCCTTATCAAGAAACAAAACAGGCTTGACAGGTGCAGGTGGACAGCGAAAATCCCAGCACAATTGCCCCGATCCGGTTGTCCCCCCTCGAGAGGGCAACGATCGCCATACATTCTTTACACCGATAAAGAGGGGGAATGTCCTTGCGCCAAATAGTCCCTTGCTTCTCTCTACATAAAAATTTCATCCTCTCAAGAAAGTGGGAAAGAAACCCCTCATCAACGTCATTCTGGAGTCGCTGTTGAAACGAAAGGGACTCTCTTTGCATCTCAAGGAACACACCAACGAGCTTTTTGAAATCCTTATTCAAAGACCTGGTGGGTTATTATATCATGGATCGATCGCATGGGGAGCGATTTGGCACGACTGTGGCGAGGAAGAAGACAGACTGAACAGCGTGGACTAGATACTTTCCGGTGTCCTGCTTGCCATGATTCTTCAAAGTTGACGCAAAAAAGTACATGTACCGACTTTTGGGGAATAACGCAAAGCATTGGATGATTGGTGCTAGCTATAAAGTGCCCAAAGCCCTCCAACATCCCTGAATAGCTGAAATCGTGGCGGCACTGATGGCTAGGTATCCCAGAAGTGTGAGTTATATATACTCTGTATACAACGCCTTTATCTAGTGAATAATTGTTCTGCTACCATTGAAATGTAAGGAAGACAAACAAAGAATTGCGAAACTCACATCTCCGTCGTTGATTGCACAAATACTCAATGCCTCGTCGAAAAGCACAGCCACGATTGATGATGAATCGCCCTTGATCACGTTCTACAGATTAGTATTTTTGTTACCCTGTTGCAATAATCTCTCCGAGAGCAAAGCCACATAGAAACGTGGGATGTGTCACGGTGTACGAGCTGAGGATTCGTGGGGGGAAAAGGGCTGGCTCGCCAATCCCGTGACTACCCGCCAGGGGGGCCAGCCAGCCCTATCTATGTATCACATTCTCTTATTAAGCGATCGTTTGTAAAAAAGGACCGATGTCAATTACCGAGACTCGTGCTTATACCCGACTCGCGTATGGGCGGCAAAACAACCAGTACGGATCCCGGAAAGCCTCGAGCCCTATCTAGTGAGGAAGACACCTCCTTTCCGTTAACCAGAGAAATAATGGACTAAAGGGTCGAAGCGCAGCCGCGCGTCAGTGCGATCCCTTAGTAGGCAACCAGATCGTAGAGCATTGGATCTCGAGAGAGTTTCCAGGGCATGCCGTACATTCATTGCCAGGTTCAGAGCCAGGATGTATATGTGAAAGTGAAAGAGATGACGGTTTCCGTAGTACTCCGGCACTAGACTATCCAATATAATATCCCACTGAACGCCATTCTCAGTCACCTTTGACTGCCACCACTACGTCACGAGAAAAACAATGCCACAATGCATCGGCGAAAATACCTTTTGCTACGATTGCGTCAGTGGAGAATAAAAAGCAGATACGCATGTCAAGGTCTGATAACGAATTAAAGGCAAATAACAGAAAGAGGGAAGAAGTAGGAGATGAAGTTCAAATATAATAGATAACAAGGTTGTAAACAGCATCAGAGATGAGGATAACTGATCCGACTCGATGCGTGTAGGGAATATTTTCCCAGAGTATAGGAGGTGGGTAGTCTGTGATCCTACCCAGCCATTCGGGTAGTCAAACCACTTTGTTCCAACTCGGTCGTCTTGACATCATTATTGCAATCATTACAACAGTTTGATATCAAGATGGACATGCTGCAACCAAGTGAGTCTTGTTCAAGACGGTAGGAATATGGCAAGGGGGCAGCGTTTTTGATATTTGCCATGCACCACCGGGAATAGCCGTGACGGGCATGTTCAATTCTCTTGGCCAACGTGCAGCTAGCTCCTCGACGCCGCCCTACTGAATGCAATATAATGCCCAAGAAAAAAGAAATTTGGAATTGTTTGCAGCGGGCGCAACTATGTCGTCAAATTTGCCATGTATACTATATATTGAACACACTGCAACTCCATGCAGGTTCGTTCGGTCAAGACAATGCCGGGCTACAACATTGCGCAAGCAAGCACGGCGCAAACATCCCGAAACACTAGTAGACAAGAGACCGGACCGGTTGCATGGGATGTATGGAGATGTATGTATGTATGTATAGAGGGTCAAGAGGGTGGGTAAGGCGGGAGTTGGAAAAGCTTTTTTGAAAAATTTAAGCTTATTGAAACCAAGATGTGGAGCCGAGGAGGGAATGATGCAGCTTTCCTTCATGGGTTTCGAGGTATCCTTTTTTTTTTTCTTAATCCCTTCCTCCCTTCTCGCCTTTGGCCCCCCCTCGTCCCTCGTCTGTCTGCAACTGGGCTCGGCACTTGAGCTGCCCCAACTGCCCTTTAATGGTTCCTAAAACCCCCCCGCGACGCGCCGATCATTGAACTATTGAGGGAACCGGTAACCGAGACCGCGCTGTTACCTACCCGTGTGTGTGTGTGCAATTTTGCTTAGATTTTGTGTCTAAATTAGTGTTATAAGCCCGGTAGCCAAGCCTATAGGCCTGCCTAATCAAGATGACGTCCACTTTTTTTTCTTCTCCCTCACCTGTGGTTTATGTTACTCGTGTGGGGGAAGGGGTTTGATTGGTCAATCCAGTATAAATCATTAATTGGGTTTCAACAAGCGACTGCAGTCGCACATGTATGTAGGTATATATGCAGAGAAACGGGGAGAGAGGAGAGAAAGAGGAGGGTGTGAGTGTCACATACAGAAAGAAAGAGGACGAAGCCCCCACATTCAATAATATGTTTGTTTTTTTGTGTCTACCTATATACCGGTCGCATTAATGGAGGGGAGGGGAGAGCAGCTCAGCTAGCCAGCCAGCCAGCAAAGCAGCACAATGAGCAAGTAGAAAAAAACCACCTCCCGGAGTTCGGAAGAGGTGATACAACATACGTCACGGCTGCATGGCCCCCCCGGGGGGGTGTGTGTGTGTGCTCCATCAAACCAGATGGCTGCTAAGCGAACGATTGAGTTTAATCAGACTGCAGCTCCTTGTGTCGTATACGCCTTATATGAAATTTATTAGAAAGAAACGTGAGGCCATCAAGGAGCAATGTCTGATAATGGGAAGTCACTTTTTGTTGTTTGTCCCCCTTCCAACCCCCGACGCCGTTTTGTGGCAATGTTTGTTAAACCTCTCTTGTTGAGTCTTGGTGTTCGGATGATGCTTGACGGGCTGATGTGCAAGTGAAAGGCAATGCCTCGTATCAGCTCATGTCACAGTGACATTGCCACAGTACATATTTGAAATCTCAGCTATTCGCAACAAGTATGAGGCTTTCACAATCTATACTGCTATGGCGTGACCACCAAGATGGGTAGGTTCACATTCGCGTATGCAATGACTTTGCATTTCTCAACCAAAAAAAATACTACTACCCTATCAACTCATACCGACGTGGCTAATGTAGGATCCCGAAACAGCAGACTCATTTGAGTAAATGTGACGACACTCAAGCCCATTTTGGTGGTCGCTTCTCCAGGAACGCTGCAATACCCTCGATTTTGTGCGACGAGCTAAAGGCAGAGTAGTATAGGCTCCGCTCAAACTCATCATCACGACCTTTGTCATCGCCTGCACCAATAGAAAGTTTCTGATTAGCATTGTGTGTGGAACCCAAGGGCAAGAGAAACTCAAACATACTTCGACGAATCGCCTCTTTAGCGAGCGAGAGTGCGCCAGGACTGAGCTGTGCCAGCTGCCCAGCAAGCTTGAGAGTGTTTTCCAAGACGGACCCGGCAGGATAAATCTCAGACACCAAGCCTTGAGCTTTGGCTTCCTCGCTGGTGATGGAAGACCCAAACAGGATCATGTGCATGGCCTTGTATTTGCCGACAATGTTGGTCAGTCGCTGGGTACCGCCAGCGCCGGGAATCAGCCCAATTTTGACCTCGGGCAGACCAAAGTAGGCCTCTGTGGACGCTGTAATGATATCGCACTGCCAAAAAGAAGAGGGAAAAAGTTCATGTCAACTTGATGTTCAACTAGGGAGCATGTCGTGTTGCATCAAAGAATGAGGCATCCAGTCAAACCCCCCATTTGCAAGTGAGGCTACGGGTCAACTGGATGCCTCAAAGAGGAAAAAGCCTAGAATGATGCAAGGATGTATGTGTGTGTGTGTGTCTGACCTACCGCGAGTGCAACCTCGAACCCCCCGCCAAGCTGGAACGGAATTAGTTCGTCAGTCCTTTTGAAAGGAAACCATGGTACAAGTCCTGAAAGGAGAGGAAAGAATACGAGGATTAGAGGGTGTCTTTACCGCCATGCCCTCGACCGCGGCGATTAGTGGTTTTCGTACCGCCCCGAGGCCATTGCAGAGGTCTTCGAGGTATCTGCGCCGCTGTGCTGTTTCTGTATCGATGGCGGATATCTCCTTGATATCGGCGCCAGCTTTGTTTGTACCTTAGTAAACCTTTTCCGCTCCCAGGAAATTGAAGCAAGGGAAGTAAAAGACCAGAGCCATGTTGACTTGTTAACATCCCATGTTGAAGACTCACCCGAGAAGAAGGATTGGTTCCCAGTAATGACTATGGCGTGGACGCTGTCGTCCTTGGAGGCAGCCGAGAGTTCCTGCAATAACTCATCAATGAGGGCCTGTGAGAGCGCGTTTCTCTTTTCCGGCCGGTTAAAGGCAATGACCTTGACGTGCTCAACTGGCGTGCTAGTGGCGACAAGACCTGTGAGAGTTGATGCCATGGTTGCGTTTTGTTTCTTGCTCCACTTTGATGCTTGGAAAGTCGTGTTGGAAATGGGAATGAATGGTGTCTTCTTTGTCCTGTCGTTTTTGCTTGGTGTAGTATGTATGTAGGTAGTAGGCAATGTTGCGCAATGATACTCCTCAATGATCTACAGTTGGAGATAATAATAATAAAAAAGACGTGACAAGTATTTTGATGTCAGAGCACGTTTTTGATATACTGCCGCTACTACCGATGATGTGCTTGTAAAGGTGCAACATTCAGCTCATGCGAAATTATAGAAATGGGAAGGTCGCAGGCTGAAGGGGGATAGATGAATGATGCAAGTTTTAAACAAGTCGGCTATGTCGGGAGCCGCCGTGTCTGTTATGTAACTCTGGAACGGTATTTGACTCTAGAACTGGATGTTTGTATGTATGTATGTATGTAGGTATGCAACTGTGACTCGAGTTGAAGGAGGCGAAAAGAGGAGTAGCAAGAGAGTGATGAAAATTTGAAATAGTCGGCATAAAAAGGAAGTGTTGCTGTTCTTAGAATCGATCAGCCCTGCATGTGGTGTAAGCTGCCACAAGATGCTACAAGAATAGTTGCATAAGTTACACCAATGGGGAAGGCCCTGAGACAGACATTCTTGGCCTCGAGGTTCGCAATATCGCGACATTCCATTAGAGACACTGGCCTCAAGGAGGAGGAGGAGAGGGATCCAGACTTTGGATGAAATGGTTTGTTGTCATTATTCAATCATGTCTCTTTCCTCCACTCACACACACACTCTCTGTCTCTCTCTTCTTTCTTGGTCTTCACAGGCTGGTTGGCTTGCATGGCTTGCTGCATGGCTGACAGGGTGCGCATGTCCGTCTGCAGCAGGGTCTCATGGGCGGGGAGCAGCAGCAGCAGCAGCAGGCGGCAAAACGATGCAGGGCCAGGACGAACGGCACAACCACAAAAGAAGAAGACATGGATTGTTTTGTATGTACAGTGTAGTCAACAAGGTGCAGTTGGATACATGCTCGATGGCTTTCATCATCTTGTGTGATGGGTTCATGTGTTGTAATCCTGGCATCAACTGCTCGGCTACCTTCATTGCAGAAATGGAGTTTTGTTACCTTTTTTTTTTTTTTTTTTGTGCCAACCGGCGAGGCAACAGTACAGAGTAGCAAGCAAGCAAGCAAGTAACCCAACAGTACGTGCCCATTATAAGCAAGGGCATGTTTCTTATGAGAAACTCTAATCCTGCATGTCCTGCAGGGCTTTCCTTTAATGTTCCTAGCAAGCCTAGGCTTTTCTGCTAGGCCTGCTAGGCGTGCTGGGCTTGCTAGGCTCTTTTGGGGATGCCAGCCGGATTGAGGGTGTCTTGGGTGTGATTGATGACAAAAAGTGGCTTAGATCTGCAGATGAGATGCAGCTCTGCCGCACTGGGACCAGGGTCAAGAACAATTCGGCTCCAGGGCCGCTGCAACGTGTCGAAGCGGTCCCCTAATAATCTAGGCTTTTAGCTTGCTGCTTAGCTGCCATGCCTGCTGTAGGTCCACGCTATGCCGGGCTCGGCCGATACATTATTTGCAAGTCTCTTCCCCAATTCGGCCTGACGTGCTGCTGCAATCAACATACCTAACATTTTGGCAATTCTGTCACTTTTTTTCTTTCTTACCATCAATAATCTACTGTACATACCCTCGATCCCACCCCTGGGTCCTCTCCCCTCCCTCCTACATGAACCTGCAAAAGACCTTGCGAGATATCCTCAGCACCGGCCGAATTGCCTGACATGACTCTTGCGGTCCCTGTCGTTTCGTAATCCCGACTCGGGGGCCAAACAGGGCGTCTCTGCCATCGGGGGTTACTTCTTCTTCTCGTAGTAGCAACAAAAGCAGCCGCCGCCAGGCACCGCGTCAACTAAGCATCTGCTGAACAATCGCTTACGTGAATTGTCTTGTCCTTTTTTTGTTCTCCCACGGTGTTACTCTACTGTACGTCATCTTTCTTGGTAGCTCTTGTCGGTGACAATGTTACACGGTATCAACTAAACGAGAGACAGAGAAAGAGGACAGCATACCGAGGCCTTTCTCCCAATGTGCTTCCATGTGCTTCGCCAGCTTGTTTTGGTGTCTGTCTTGCTTTCCAGAGCAAGACATTCCCGTCCCCACGGACCTGTCACTTGCTTGCTGGTCCCGGAAATATCGCTGATTTGCGTGCAGTGCCGTAGTTCTGACAAAGCCCTCCCTCGCGTGAAGCCTGTCTTATGGTCATATGGTTGAGACCATATCCAAACCTGAGCGCCTGCTCAGGAGAGACCCAATCATGGATTCATGTCCGATGCGAACACAATCCCAGCCTCCTACCCAAGTATACCGTACCCATGGCCCTCAAGGACTATTCATCCATCACCCCAGAACGGGAGCGACCAAGTACACGTTGCTACTAATCTAATCGAGGTATCCATAACTACTGCTACCTTACATCGATCGTATCTTACGAGTCCACCATGTGTATTGCTTTGCCCAAAACGCCGTTGACCACATTTGGCGGCTCAGGCGCCGGAGTAACATCGTATCCTAGACAGTGAGGTCTCCATAATCCTCGGCATCTGGACACCGGCCTGGCTTAGCATCATACTACTTCACGCCCGCCCCGGCAAGCGGATCCTTGAATCTGTCCAGACTTCAGACGATATTCTCCAGCGGAAAAATAACCAATGCACTCTCCGTCGTCGACTTCCCGTTCTCGAACATGGTTCCTCCTTCCAGGGAATAGCAGGTAAACGGCTCGGGAAAGGGTACATGTGATTTCCGCCCATCACAACTTGTCGGATCTGGAAATATCACCTCCCTCCCAGGCTCGCCCGGTGAGAGACAACCGCGTCTCCGGCTATCCGTACATCGTTCCAGGATGTACGTCTCCAAGCGTCGCGGCAACATGGGAAGCATCATCATGCTTGCATCGTGGTCGCAGATATCCCCTCCAATATCACCTTCCCAGATGCTCAAGTCGACATCTTTTCACAGAGATCGTCTCTCCATTCAGACTCTCGTGCATGGTGCCAAGCATAGTGGTCCCTCGTCCCAGACGGGGTGGCGGCTGTTTTCTTTTGCAATTGATCCCATCCTTGACCTCATCGTGAGGATCTACCCGGTGTGGCCACGGACATTGATCCGTGTTGCTTGATGCGGCTGGAAGATGTATTCCCAATAGCTTACCAAGACGACCGGCGCTTCCCCCCCAGGTAACATCAGCCAGGAAGGGCAAGTGTGATAAGTCTGAATCTCGATGCCCGTGATGGCTCCTCTTCTGCAGCTGTGTCGAGATGCTTCGCCTAGTGGCGTCTATCCCCATGTCGATTGTTTCACAGAAGTTGGGACCTTGGATCTGTAGTTGGGGAAACACGGACCTGGAGGCAAAGTGATGCTGCTATGCCACCCCCAGTGTGAGCACGAGCACGACATTCCAGTCGTGGTCCAGCTTCCTAGTCGAAGCTGATGGCCAGGCGGGAGGGTGTGCCTGACTTGGAAACAGAGACAGTGTCCAAGGGAGTATATAAAGACTTGACAAGATGCCCAACTCCCGGAGACAACGTGAGTGTTTGGTGTTTTATCTCTTACCTCAAGGAAATTGCATCTCATACACCGCTTTCCTCCCTCCAAACCCTCATCTGTATCACGAGGCTCGCCGCATTCGCTTAGTTGCCGATCTCGAGCTCTATCCTCGTGATGGCGTCCAACGCGGACCGATTGGTCCTGGCCAACGCGAGCGCAATCCAGACCACTGCTCCCAATCTTGCAGATCCCCTCTGCTTCAGTTTCGGGCCACGACAAACTAGCCCCTTTGGTACCGTCACTGCTGCATTCTTTCACCATGCCAAAGTCCGCCCCGCGGCCGTAGCTGCCCGGGACTACTCGCGGAAGTCGGTCCGAAACATCACCTATGGCGACCTGGCGTCGCGAGCCCGCCGGCTGGCAGTAAGCCTACGGACCTTGGGCGTTCGCCCGGGCGACCGCATTCCGCTGGTTGTGAAGCGCAGCATAGAGATGCTAGTCGGAGTCATTGCGATTCTGTCTTGTGGCGCTCAATATGTGCCTCTTGATGGCGGAGTGGTTCCTGACACCACTCTGCGTTTTGTCCTCAAGCAAAGCGGCGGCAGGATCGCCCTTTGCCTGGCTTCCACAGAGTACCGTCTCACCAGCCTCGAGGGAATGGAGTGCCAGCCCGTGGTGATTGAAGAAGCAGACGCAGAGCTTGCATCTGTTCAGGAAAGCTATCCGTTTGAGGACAGCTTTGTTGATCTCGCCAGCGAGGACCTTGGATGTTATGTGATTTATACTTCGGGCACGACTGGCACGCCCAAAGGCGTCGACGTCAAGCACGGCAATGTGACCAACCTCATCTGCCTAGCCCCAGGCAACCTTGGCATCAAGCCGAGAACGCACGTTGCGTCCGTCCTCAACATCAGCTTCGACATGGGAGCGTGGGAGATTCTTGCCAGTCTCTGCAATGGCGGTACTCTGGTCATGAGAGGTTCCGACTGGGACCAAGCCCTTCGCGAAGTGGATGTTCTCATCTGCACACCGAGCATCCTAGCAAAGTACAACCCAGCCATGTATCCCCGGATCAAGGTCGTTGCTACGGCTGGAGAGCCGAGTGGACAGAGGCTCGCTGACCTGTGGGCGACTCACGGCACTTACTACAACTGCTGCGGCCCCACCGAAACCACTATTGTGAACACCATGTGCGACCACATTCCTGGGACTCCCCTAAATATTGGCATCCCGACCCCGAACAACTCGGTGTACGTTCTCGACGAGGATCTGAATCCAGTACCTGTAGGCGAGCCCGGCATCATGTGGGGTGGCGGTTTGGGCATCACCAGAGGCTACATTGGTCTCCCAGAGGTCACTGCCGCCAAGTACAAGCCGGATCCCTTTGCCAATGACGGTAGCATGATGTATAACACAGGCGACCTCGGTCGATGGAGACCCGACGGTGTTCTAGATATTCTCGGCCGAGTCGATGACCAAGTCAAGGTCAAAGGGTTCCGTGTCGAGCTCGATGGCGTATCGGCTTCCATCAATGGATGCCCCGGTGTGACGCGCGCCGTTGCTCTATTGATTGGCGGCGAAATTCATGGGTTCTTGGAGCCTGCCTCGGTGAACCTCGATGAGCTCAAGCAACAGCTTGCGACAAAACAGCCATACTATGCTCGTCCCAGCAAATATCACTTGCTGGACACACTGCCCGAGACTGCCAATGGCAAGCTGGACAAGAAACTCCTCCGCTCCATGGCCGAACTTTCGCAGTCGCACCATGACTCAGAAAAGACATTGGCGTCGAGTGCCTCTGGCAGTAATATCTCGACGTCCGGTTCGGAAACCTCTGCGGATCTCAAGAAAGGCGTCATTGAAACTGCCATGGTTCTCAACGAAAAGGCCGATCTCACTGCCGACATCCCGGACAAGCTCCTGCAGAAGCCGTACAGAGGACTCATATATCGCATTTTCATCGTGTACCGCTTCCTCTTCTCCGTCGTGGGACTCGGCAACATTGGCGCTCTGGTTGCCATCATTGCTACAGGGACTGACAGGCAGTGGCTGGGCACCATGACGGCCATCAACCTTTGCCTTGCCGTCATGATCCGTCAAGACTTTGTCATTAATGCCCTGTATACCATCTGTTGTTCCGTTCCCACATCATGGCCTCTCTTCATCCGCAAAAAGTGCGCCAAGATCTATCATTTGGGTGGTGTGCATTCGAGTGCTGCTGTATGCGCCGGCATGTGGCTGCTGGCTTCAAATATTGTCAGCGTCACTTGTCAATTGGCGCCTGGCACTTGCGTCCAGGGGGAGAAGCCCCAGTCGCTGGCCGTGGCAATCATTGCATGGATCCTCACTGGCTTCTTCCTCTTCATGTTTGTCTTTGCCTACCCCCCGATCAGGAAGCGCAACCACGACGTTTTTGAAAAGGTGCACCGCTTCGTCGGCTGGACCATGCTTGGGCTCTTCTGGGCGCAGTCAGTCCTCACCGCCAACGACACTAAGCGCGAGGGCGAGACACTGGGCGATGCCGTGCTGCGGGCTCCTACTATCTGGCTGCTCGTCGTTGCCACCTGCTGTATTGCCATGTCGTGGCTCTTCCTGCGCAAAGTCGATGTCGAGTCCGAGGTGCTCTCGCCTCATGCCGTCCGTCTACACTTTGGCTACACGGTCCCGGTCAATGGTAGCTTCACTCGCATCTCGAGGAAGCCCCTGATGGAGTGGCATTCTTTCGCCACCATCCCGGCCCCCGAAGCCGTCAACGGCCGGCCCAAGGGCTACTCGCTCGTTGTCTCCAATGCCGGCGACTGGACCAAGGACTGCATCCAGAACCCACCGACCAAGCTCTGGGTTCGCAGCGTGCCGACCTGCGGCGTCATGCGCATCGCGACGCTCTTTGACCGCGTCGTCATCATCGCCACGGGCTCGGGCGTCGGCCCGCAGCTCGGCCACATCCAAGCCGTCGTGTCGAACAAGAACAAGAACCCCAACAAGGTGACCAAGATGATCTGGTCCACGCCCAACCCGGAAAAGACGTTTGGCAAGCCCCTGCTCGACACCATTTACGACAACATTCCCGACGCCGTCATCCACGACACCAAGGTCCTGGGCCGTCCCGACCTGGTCAAGATGGGCTACAACCTGGCCCGCAGCTGCGACGCCGAGGCTGTCATCATCATCGCCAATGAAAAGATTACCAAAAAGGTCGTCTATGGCCTCGAGACTCGTGGCGTCAACGCCTATGGTGCCATTTGGGATAGTTGATTTGTTTCGCCTGGCTTGTGGGAGATTTCCCCCTAAAACCGAAAATTGTGTGTGATAGACTGCTCGCACATTTGTTTTCTTTCGTCCATATATGTCTATTCATAGACCGAAAATTCCGGGTCATCTGTTCTCTTGTGTAAATATTCTCGTGGTATACTTCTCTTTTC
The DNA here is from genome assembly GCF_000516985.1 of Pestalotiopsis fici W106-1. Taxonomy (NCBI): domain Eukaryota; kingdom Fungi; phylum Ascomycota; class Sordariomycetes; order Amphisphaeriales; family Sporocadaceae; genus Pestalotiopsis; species Pestalotiopsis fici. The sequence continues at coordinate 1,024,569 of NW_006917091.1, read as the reverse complement.
TTCTTCTCATTTTCATGTTTCCGAGGTATGAATTTTTGGACGATCACTTGGCAGCTCATTGGGAAAGCGGTCTTTTTTAGTGGTTATTGGGGAAGTCAAAAGAAACTTTGGACTCTCGCTGTTATTCTTCTTTGTAAAATGGAAATCGATGAGAATTTCGGATACTCCAGTCTTGTCTTTTCACCCTAAAGATGTTCTTTTCACTCCTTTCGTGATTGATTTGTAGCAGCCATATACCAACTCCACCGCGTCCTTGGGGGAGGATCTTACAAAGTACTATTCTATCGTAATTGTACATGGATAATTATATCTCGGTTTGTTGTGTTTGCCCAGTTCGTCCATCCGTCGGTCGCGTATCGCCTCGACTCTGGCAGTTCTGTTCTCGTTGAGAGAGGGTTTGGGAGAAGATGGGATTCGCGTCAGAAACACACATTTTTTGATTGCCAGAGGGAAAGAAGGGCGCTTTCCGGTTTTTATAAAATGGGGAGAGGGATTTTGTGCCATTTTTGACCTTCCCGATCAACCCCCCGTCTCCCCAAACCCTCGTATGATTCTGGGATCCCGTTTCCTTGAGCATCTTTCTTTTTCTCCTTTGGGAAAAAAAAAAAAAAAAAGGACGCAGTGTAACGTGCTCTTTGCCTTCAAAGGAAGGACTCCTGTGGTCATGCGAGACGGCAGATCGACCAAACCCCTCCCTCCCCCTTCCCGGCTGAAAGAATAGGCGACTGACTGGACTATACAAAGGCCGGGGCCCGGTGTTTGGAAAGCGCGTAATTCTTTTTCCTTTTTTGGTCATCTATTATGATTGGCCTTGCTGCCGAGGATAGATAGAAAAAAAGAGGAAAAGAGTGACGCGCGGCATGACTCTTTGGATCTTTGTGTGTGTGTAGACGCCCACTCCGCCGAAATGGCTTCCCAAACGGGAAAGCCTGGAGGCTATGCTCCCAGTTATAGTTGAGCGAGAGTGAGTGGTTGGCGAGGCAAGTGAGTGGATCCCGGGGGTTCTCCCCTCGGCGTTTGAGCGTACGTGTGTGTGGTGTGTGGTGTGTGGGAAGGGCCCCGTGCCGTGTCTTTGTGCCCCTCGCGCCGCTTTGGTATGCAGGCTGAACCGAAAGCGAAGCGGTTTTTCATTTGCGGATATTCCGAAAGCGAGCTGTTGTACGACATTTGATAATTAAGATCGAGCCGCTTAGTCATGGGGGGTTGCAGTCCCTTCACTCTTTTTTTTTTCCCCAAGGTGCGGGTGCGGGTGCGGAGGGCATCTCCAAGCAGGGGGTGGGATCAAAAGAAGAAGCAATTTCTCATATCTTGCCAACAAACTCAATGGTGCGGCGCATGTAGTCGGACTCGCTATACCATTCCTTTGCGTCTGCAAGGTCGGCTCGGAGCTCTTTAAGGATCCTCTCCCACCCAACAGTCAGATGCCAATTGTTCTTCCATAGCTTGAGGGCGCAGTGCTTGGCCAGGAGATCAGTGGGCTCGAGTAGGCGGAGGACGTCCTTGATCTGCTGCCATTTTGTTATCTTGGCAGTGTGTAGCAGACTGATGCAGTGATACGCAAACAGTGTCGCCATCTTGAAAGCCTCGAGCAGGGCAATCTCGCTGGGGATCTGGCTCAGGTCGTAAATGTCGCCCAAATTTGGCTCCATGTCCCTAGTCAGATCGTCGATGCGCGTCGGGTCTTCTTTCCACTGCTCGCAGAGCTCGTCGTGCCAGGCCGTCATGTCCCGCATGATCTGGTTGGACAGTATGCGGGCCCGGACCTCGTCGACGTCGGCCTTGGGCAACTTGGTTCCGACGTTGCGCTTGTCCGTCTTGACCGCGGCCGGGTTGGCCAGGGCGGCGGCCACGCTTGGCGGCACCTCTGGCTCGTTCTGTGTCAGGCCCAGCGAGTCGAGAATATCCTGCATATCAAAGACATACGACTCCATGGAATCGACCAGCTCCTCGGTCACGGCGACCTGCTTGGGCGGCGCCCTCGCCACGTACGACTCCCGCGACGTGCGGATGCGCTTGGCGGGAGAATCCTGAAACTCGGGCTGGTTTGCTCCTCCTCCTCCTCCCGCTCCTCCGTCCTCCCCGTCCGCGTCGGCATTCTTCTCCGCGTCGGGGTCGGCGACACTGCCAAAATCGCCACCAAACCACTGGTCGAATATCTCCCGCTCCGCGTGCGACTGAAATTCCGCATCGCGCTCTGCAGAGTAAATAGCCTTGGGTGCCTGCGGCTTCTTGGGTGCCTTGATTCTCAGGGAACCATTTACCCCCTTCTTGGGCATTTTGGCGATCTTTCGCCCAGGAGGAGCTTGAGAAACGACCCGACCCATACCGAAGAAGAGAGACGGAACGAATGGTAGTAACTTCTCGTAATAGAATGGCTCACTTGGGTAAAGGTCGGTTTTGGACGCGAGAATAAAAAAAAAAGAAGAAGACGCGTTTATCCTCCTTTTGGTCACTCTTCCCCCTTCTCTTTCTTTTCCTCTTTTTTTCTTTCTTGTTTTCCCGACTAGAAGTTTAGGTCGTAGAACTCGACGCCCAAAGGTTTCGCGTCACTGGGAACCGCCGGGATATTTTTTTCTCTTAGCGGGGCCCGTAAACGAGGTTCCACCTAGGAGCCTCACTCATTCTCTGACAAATCGTTGGCTTGGTCTACCTACCTCGGTAGCCCGAATAATAATAATAGTATAACTGGGATATCCCCTTCTGGTGAAATAACAGTAGCAATGGGGAAAAAAGATTGGATGAACATGAACAAGATACTTGAGAGATTGAGAGAGTATGGCGACCGACTACCTTTCCAAACCGGATATAGGCAGCTCTTCGATTCGATCTGCACACCGATACAAGGGAAAAAGTGGGGGACACTTATTCCAGCTGCTGGTGCTGATGCCAGCGCCAACGGTCAATCCGCTGGTTGGGTGTGTGTCGCCTAAAAGTATGTTTGAACTCGGGGAGGATTGGAAAGGGGTTTCATTGATAATTGACCTGAGTCATCTCGCAGTTTATTGTGTGGAAATGACCAGAGAGAGAGAAGTGAGTCGTGTTCGATGCGTCCACCTAGCACTAGAAGATAGGATCGCCATCAAGGGGGGGTTTGGATGGATGGCATTTGGTCATCATCATCATAAAATAGCATATACAGGCGGCCCCCTTCCGAGCACTAATAGCAGCACATCATGTACAAATGCAGTATTGTGTCGAATGCACGAAACCTTCTAGAACCCGGCTAGCACGAACGCGTTTGGTAAGAGCCGCCAAAGATTAGAGGCAATGGTAGCCGACCTATTACTATTTTCTGAACAATATGCATTCTTCCTCTGTTTTGTTGGAACAAACAAACAATAAGCACTTTTGTTATCATCATCGTCATCATCATTGCCGTCACCCACAAAGAGAAGAAGCTGCCGATCTCGCATCTCGTCCCGTGCTCACTTTGACTGGGTCAGCACCGCCCCCTTTTTGCTCAGAGCTCATTCCAGAGCCGCTCGTAGGATCCTTTCTGGGGGGGGTGCAAGCAGGTGCACTGTCCCTATCTTTGTGATTATTTCCATTATTCGCTCTCTGTTGCTGGGCCTTTCCTTCGAGTCTATTGAGAGGCTCCAGTCCAGGCAAAAGAGGAGAGAGGAGAGTCCTAGGGCACCAGCTAAACTAACCTACCTTAGTCGTGTCCCGGGTCGCGTAGTATCAGGGGAAAGCTGGCAGCGGGCGAGTGAGACGTGTCAGTCTCCGCTACCAACCCCCCGCCATTAGCTGCTTGACACGCTGTCGCGTCGCTATTGGTGTATGGATACTTGCCCGTGTTTTTCTAAAAGGTCAAAGCAATCAACATTTTCAAGATCCCAAGATAAGAAACTCACAGACGCCTGAAGTAATCAAACCAGAATTGGTAGATCTTGTGAATAAGGCGTGCACCAATTTCACGAAACTGCACATACCTGGGTAACAAATGGTCGCCAAGATGCACACTCTCTTTACACAGTACAGGAGATTCCTACCCAAATGTAGGTAGCTTGTGGGGCGGGAACCGTGAATACTGAATACCCGACATTAGCATCCTAGCGCCGTGTGCACTCATTCACAAAGCTACATGGGCATCTGCTGCAGACGGCCCCAAACCACGCTAAATGACCTAGAACAGCGTGCCTATCAATGTATTTTTGTGCTGGTGCTTAATGTATTCATGCCAAGCTTGCTGTACAACTATCATTTGAATGTAAACATGATCATCGATTCGCAAAGAGAAGAGCAATTTCTCACTGGAAATTAATAACATTACGACAATACGTCATATCAAAATAGATGCACAGAGGTAGCCACCACATGGCAGCTGGCTTAGACTGCAACAAGGAATCAATCCGAAGGGGTTGACAACAATGCATTGCCACCCCACATATGCCACATCATGAACGTGTATCAAATATTTGTAGTTTTCGAAAACATTTACTCAAAATCACCACACGACAAATCAGCGACTCGACAAACAAACGATTTCAAATCAATCTCCCTGACCTGATTCTCATAGGCAAAAACAACTTTGGATAAGGCACCAAAAATGAAATAGATTCCTACCAACACAAGCGATTCCTTTCTTTTTCTGCGGAAGACCATAATAAGGTGAAATCTAAGAAGCATGGGATTACCTCTATTGAACATCACCTACGTTTGCTAAATTTATTTGCTCCATCTGTATGTTCTCATCACCTAAATAACCCTTTCGGGCTTGAGTACGAGCTAGTCATCCTACTCTAATCTTAGGCCAAAAATCCAAATAGCCAATAATGCTCATAACATAGTGCATATTCCATATCAGATAGACGCTGCTATATGTGTCTACATCAAGTTTTCCTCTCACCAATGCTCTGGCAACATGAAGATATCATATTTTTGGAAACATTCCGGTGAATACAAAATGGAAAATGGATTGGCCCTATTGTGCTCTCCAAAACTTTTATAATGATGGTTGAACATGATGGTGTTTTGTAGCATATTGGAGCCACGTTATTACGATTTCAACCTAAAGAGACTAACCTAGATGAAGACTTGGCAACTGAGTGAGAGACTCGAATGGAGCTTGGTGGCAGACTCATCTTAAACCCCAGCAGAAGAATCGTTGCAAAAGCAATCCCTGAAAGCGACGATATATGTTTGAAATTCGAACATAGCAGGCCATGAAAGGTATGAGTGCCAGTGAGAAGCGTAAACTGTAACCATGTCATATGCCCTGCACAGTCATGATGGTACAAACCTTCCATGATTTGCTGTGCTTGTTAAACATGACTTGACCACTGACTTGCCAATTGCTGATTATCTAATCCCTTGTTGACCGTTCGTGAAAGCAATAGCTTCATTTCTTTAAGCGAAGTTTAGCGGCGGAATTCCATAGACTCGATGCGGACAAGATCCCGGTATACCAGGAAGCTAGCATCAAATCGACATTTCGTGACACGCGACTCTATTTGTATATCCACTGGGAAATATTCATTACTGGGACTGTTCTGAATCAGATCGGGTCAAACCTTTGGAACTTACAAGTCAGGTTGAATAATAATTCTGTAGTGTTTTAGGTTAGCCTTTACCTACCTTAATCACAGCGGGCCGTCTGAACTAAAAGACCGTCTGGACTCTGGACTGAAGATCGTGGGGTAAGCGGGTTAACAGGTGCGAAGTGAAAAGAACCAACTGACCCAAGCGAGGGGTAAAGGTGCACTATTCTTTGGAGAAAACCTGGGGCTTCATCCAGACCTGGCCCTAGTAGCTATTCCAGTCTGGTCACGTTGACGACAAAATCCCTCGTATTTCTTTTTGCTTTCCCTTGGTTTTTGTGCGTTTAATGTTGTAATAAATCGTCTGCTGCTGTATGATACCCATCTGCATTGATTTCTTTGCTCTTTTACCATCGAGTCACGAAGCTCTCCGACGGGCATATTGCAGAACCTTGACGTCAGTGTAGTCGCAAGCGGGGTCCAAGTTCGCTACCAGAAAGCACGAACGAGCGGGGCATTGGTGGAACGAGAACAGAGGAAGCTCGAATCCCCTCAGCAAGAATACCGTGAGCTCGAGCAAGGCGCGTGCCAAACAAGAATTCCCGAAAGAAAGCTCTCCTATTACCATCTCGACCCGCATTCTACAAATTAACATGTCGGGACCAGTACCAGAAGTCACTGCGCTGCAGGAGGTCTACACACAGCAGTCGCTGCTGGAGCAGGGTGTGCGATGGAACAAGCTCCTCGAAAAGTTCCAGAGCCTCTACGGCCGTTCTGCTGACTTTGTGGCGCGGTCGCCAGGTCGCGTCAACATTATTGGCGAGCACATCGACTACTCGCTTTACTCGTGTCTACCCATGGGCATCACTCCCGACGTCATTATCGCCGTCTCTACTGAGCTCGACGGCCCCTCGGGCGACGGAAGCACTTACAAGCTAAAGCTTGCCAACCTGGACGACCAGAGATTCCCCACGCGCGAGTTCGATGTGAAGCACGGCGAGGTCGAGATCGATGCGACGCAACACGAGTGGACAAATTACTTCAAGGCCGGTCTCAGAGGTGCCCTGCAGCTCTTGAAAAAGAAGCATGGCGCCGACTTCAAGCCCAAGAGTATGCAAGTGCTCATGGACGGCACTGTCCCGGCTGGTGGTGGTCTGAGCTCGAGTGCTGCATTCGTCAGCGCCAGCGCTCTCGCAGTCATGATTGCCAACGGCGAGAAGGACGTGGACAAGAAGGACTTGACCGAGGTCGCCATTGTCAGTGAGCGTGCCGTTGGTGTCAATTCGGGAGGGTGAGTGAAGACTGCTTCTGCTTCTGGAAATCAAGCCAGGTACTAACATCCTGCAGTATGGATCAATCTGCATCCATCTTCTCCGAAAAAGATTCTGCACTGTTGGTCAACTTCTGGCCCTCTCTGTCTGCACGACCAGTGTTCTTCCCCAAGACAAGCCCCGAGCTGATCTTTGTTATTGCACAATCCTTTGTCACCTCGAACAAGCAAGTCACCGGACCCATCCACTACAACCTTCGGGTGGTGGAATGTAGCATGGCAGCTGCGTTTCTCAACGCCAAGTTGGTGCCCGGAACTGAACTGCCCAAGGATGCAGGCCCTCTTGGAGTGTCCCTTCGAGGATTCCACTCGAATTACTTCAAGGACTCGAAAAAGTCTTCAGCTGAGCAGATCGCCGAGCTGATCCAGCTGACAAAGTCAACCCTTAGCAAGGAAGAGGGATACACATTGGAAGAGGTTGCATCTGCTGTGGGCACTACCGTTGATGATATCAAGTCCAGATTCATGTCCAGCTTCCCCGTGCGAGGGGAGCGCTTCAAGCTCAGACAGCGCGCGCTGCACGTCTTTACTGAAGCTGCCCGAGTTACAGACTTCATGACCCTGCTGGAAGACAAGTCGCACCACACAACATCAGGCGATACTGCGGCTTATAACCAAAAGCTTGGCGACCTGATGAACGAGACTCAGGACTCGTGTCGGGAACTGTACGAATGCAGCTGTCCCGAAATCGATGAGATCTGCAAGATTGCCCGGGAGGCAGGCAGCTATGGTAGCCGGCTGACTGGTGCAGGCTGGGGTGGATGCAGCGTCCACCTTGTCCCTGCAGACAAGGTTGAAAGTGTCAAGAAGGCTTTCCACGACAAGTATTACTCCAAGCGCAACCTGAGCGAGAGAGACCTGGAAGCCGCCATCGTCGTCAGTAGACCCATGAACGGCAGCGCAGTCTTGCAATTGAATGATGGAAAGTTGGCTTGAAGTTGCTACAGGTCTGAAGCCAGCATGAGACTTGCTTCTTGGCGGGAGGAATAAGGGGGATGCTATGTGTCTCCATAAAACACTCTCGCCAAGACTGTACCTGGTTGATAATGACGACCATCGTGTGAATCACCACCTTGACGTTCAGAGTCCTGGAAATCCAGACTCGATTCTTCTAGAGTATATCATTTGACCAAACAATAAACAGCACATATTGAGAGCCACATCATGTTCCTGACTTTGCACGTGCAGAGCTTCTCTTGGAGAGGTCCAGGCATGTTTTGATTATGCTTATTTCGGCTAAGGTTGCAACCGTTGAGCTAGTCCCAGTTCCCCGGGCACAGCGGCAGGATCTACACAATAGCGTGCGGGTCATGATAGTCCAATGGGAACAAAGACAGTATACTAGACCAATCAAGACCCTGATATAAATAGGATTCATAACCCAATTCGGATGCTTACAGCCCCCAATTTGAAGGTATGGACGTTGGAGGATTTTCCTCCATCCACCGTTCACTCAGCCCTGCGGCACCGATTTCTTGCCCTCTGCTCGAAATCAGGGGAGGCCTCGACTCATTTCCCTCCCTCATAATTATCCGGCTAGACAGTCAGATCTGTGCCCTTTTTTTTGTTCCCTTCATGGCCTGTATTGCTTCGTCATGACGTCCCGCGAGGACAGATTGTTCGACGAGAACAAGTACTTCTTCCCCGAGGGCGCCGCCGCCATCCTTGAGCAGCGGAGTGAGCAGCCGTGGTTGGAAGTGCTAGCCGAGAGAGACGAGCAAGGGACGCCCGGTTTGCAGCCGGTGCCAAATGAGCAAAAATACGTGCAGCAGCAGAACATCTCCGGAATCAAAGGATTATACGAAAACAACATTGCCCCGGTATATTTGCCCGTGCACGCGGCCATTGCAGGCCCATCATCGTTGCTAGCTCCAAGCGATGCTGGGCGAGCATTTACACCAGCACCAGCACCAGTACCAGCGCCAGCATCGCCGCCAGCGACTGCACCCACGACTTCACATGATGGCGCCGACCTCTACTTGTCCGACGATCAAGACCATGGAACAACTATATCCTCGCTGAGGGAACCATGGTCGCAGCCAGATTTCACAAACTTTGCGCAACAAGACCAGCAACAGCAACAGCAACAGCAATATGCATCTTGGAGCCAAGCAAGTGACCCCGAGGTGCACAATCCTTCATGGACACATGCGACAGTGCCAGAACAGAACCAGCATTATATACAGCCAACGACGGAATACGTGCAACAATACTTGGCTCCCGTAGCATCGTATGCACCACATGGCTATCAACCCTCGAGTGTAGTTGTGCAGGCCGATCCGTCCAAACATGCTTACTGGGCAAAGTTTTCAGAGTATAACGGTGGACAGTTGCCATCTCATCTTTCTCAACACTCGCATTCGCACTCATCCTTGGATGTCTCATCGCAGTATTCGGGCGGGAACTTTTCGGGTTGGGCTCATGGCCCAGACCAACGGACATTACAGCACGTAACTCCGGATATGCCCCTGATGAATGACAAAGCCAGTGCATCCTCCAAAAAGCTGCCGCTGACTGCCAGGTGGACTAAGAAGCAAATATGGTGGATGGCAGGGGGTATATTTCTGCTCGTGGCCATTGGTGCAATCATAGGAGGAGTGCTCGGGAGTAGACATTCAAATAATGGTTCAAAAGCTAAATCTTCATCATCATCATCAGCAGCATCGTCAGACGCAAACAGCACTGTTTCGTATGAGATGAAAACTATTAGGCGAAACTCGAGGTTGGCAGTCACGGGCTACAGAGGATCAAGCGGAAATTACACTCTCCGCCTCTTCTTCCAGGATCCAGACCACCATATACGGTTCATGGATAAGTCGAGTGTCGGCGGGACTTGGACGGATCCCACGACACTCGACACGCTTGGCTACCAGCCCAAGCCGTATAGCTCTATTACAGCGGGATCATACGTCTGGAACTCCCCCGTAAGTACCTTTCCCCAGATCGTTCAGTAAAGAAAGACCATTACTGACGCGGTTTCCATCACAAGCCTCTCATAGAGTTCTTTTATATTGATACGGATTCCACAATCCGTGGACAGAGGTTCGACCTCTTTTCAACCTCGACACGCAAGGGCACAGCCAGCTCCCTTAATGACTACCCGCTGCAGGCGGCCGAGAACTCGAGCCTGTCGTGCTACTTCCCCTACCTCGTCTCGCAAGACGCCATCGACGCGTCGCAGACGCGCTGGACCCGGATGCTGGGCAAGAACGGCTCCGACGCGTCCCAGCCGTGGTGGGAAAACGACACCGTCGCGGACGCGGCCGACGCCTACTCGCCCGACGCCGGCTTCGTGCTGCTGCCCGTGGCGCAAAAGTTTCAGGAAAACGCCGGCTTTGCGTACCGGAAAACCACCGGCGGCGGTCTCGGCCTGGCCATGAAGGACTACGACGGCGGCGACACCCTGACCGACGTCTCGTGGACCCGCGGCACGACGCCCTCGGCCGACGGTATCGCCGCCGGCTCGGCCGTGGGCGGGTTCGTGGTCGGTCGGCAGTATACACAATCCGACATCAACACGTATATTCTATACCAGGACACCGACGGCGTGATTCAGGTTGTCTGGCAGGACGGGGACGGCTGGCGCGGGCCCCAGACGTATGACGCGCTTAATGACGCCGAGCCCGGCACGGATATCGAGTGTCTGACCCAGGGAGCGTGGGAGGGCACTGGCGTGCAGGTGTCGGTGGAGCAGGACATGAATCGGTGCTTCTTCCAGGAGAAGGGCACGGGACGGCTGAGAGAAGTGTGGTTCAACGGTACTGACTGGAGGAACGAGGGCTATGTGCCCCTCGACTAGACGAATGGGATATTCCATGTAAAAATGTGTCATCCAACAGTATGTATTTCTAGTCAGCGATTCACAGATAGATACCCACTGTATATAGATCTGGACTAGCATGAGCGAATAATTTGATTTTTACTATCTTGATCACGCCATCTCCCAGCCATTGTCACCATTGCAGCCCAAAATTTATGCATTGTCGTTTTTGTTTGTATATCCCCTGTATCTTTTGAGGTTCATCATAATGACATTTCAGCAAGCCCTTGAAATCGCATCATCCCATCTACTTGCCACACATTTCGGGCCAGTACCGTGCTGGGGGGGAAAGAAATAGCCCTGCAGCGCACATCGTCATCCATTGAAACGATTCATTTCCCATGTTCCATCTCCTTCAGCTTTTTATAATTTCAAACTCTGCCTTGATTCCCATGTGATCAGTGATCCACGGCTTGTCAAAGCCAAGCTCGACAATATCATCTCTCTCCGTCGGACTGTCCAGCTGCACGTCTTGGCCGAAGCGCTCAAATGACTTGAGCTCCAGTGCACCACAGAAAAAGACCTTGTCCATTCTTGAGCACCCAAACCTTTCCCGCAGCGACGTGGCCGCCTGTTGGCCCCATGTGTATCCTTCCTCGCTGTCTTCCTGGCCACCTAGTTCCAAATATGCATCCTTGAAGCCGTTGTCGCTATGCAGCGTTCGGTCAAAGTCCTGGATGGCGTTGAAATCACCAGCAGCTATTCCGGCCTGAACGTCGTCCTCTGCGAGGTATCGTCCCATGAGCTCAACTTGGGGCGGACGGTACGGCGGCATCATGTCCAAGGACTCGAGATGCGAATTGCACAGTCTGACCTTTTTGCCCTGCAACAAGAAATCGACAAAAAAGGCGTCGCGCTCCATGCGCGTCTTGGAATAGTGGACGCGAAACACGGCCTCGAGGGGCAGCAATCGTCGGTCCACCAGCATCGTGGTGCCATAGTGGCCCGAGGCCCAGTTCTGGCTGGTCAGGTCCGTCATGGCAAAGCGCTCGCGCACCCAGGGCGTGTTTGCAATGGTCTCGAGGTCCGAGGCTATGCACTCTTGGAGGAAGATGACCACGGCCGTGTTTTCCGGAACTTGAGAGGTGAGATTCGCTAGTGTCTCCAGGCCAATTTCCATCCGTGAGGTCGGGTATGGCAGCATAAAGTCAATGTTCCAGGCGTAGAGGGCCAGACGGTCAATAACGGACTGAGCAGTCTTCTCTTGAGAGCTATTCGGAACCGATTTTCCGGCTTCGTGAGAAGTCCAAGACTTTGTGGCATCGTCGTAGAGATAGTATGCTTGTTCGTGTGGCTGATCCGGCTTCCAGGACACCGAGGCTTTCCTAGAGGCCTCGTTGTGGGCGACGGCTTTGCGAAAGACTTCCTCCATAACGTTGGACGTTCTGAAGCTCGAGTTTGTGATGGAGTTTAGGGCAGCTTTTGGATCTCTTGGATCTTTTGCCAGGTGACTGCCCATTCAAGTAAAAAAAGGGTTGAGTGTTGTTTCAGTAGGAAGTAGCGAGTGAGTTCAAGCAATTACATCAATCAGTGGAGTTTCCGGGTTGTAAAGTGGAGCCCCTCTCGCTCCCCGGATTTATAGTGCTGTAGATCTGGCGTGGCCAACGTTCAAGTCTGGTGAACTACACAAGAGGCATGTGCGGATTCCAAAGCAAAAGAAGTTGAATTTTTATGGATATGGGAAGAAGGGAGGCTTTGAAAGATTCGACGATATAATATAAATTAGTTCAAGCCTTGCCGCGGCGATTCCACGTGGTCTTATCGTCTGCCTGTAGGCAGCAATATCAACTTGATGGGTCATAAAATGTGATGAGCCTCGTCTGCAATCAGCGATCCACGTTTATTACACTTGACTTCGAATGATACAATGAAATGCGGGATAACTTATTCAAGCATTATACCATCCATAAAATGACAGATGCATGCGTAATTGAGACTTTGCAGAAAAGAGAAGAAAAATCAAATGGGGCAGCGTCGAGTGACTGCATATTTTATGTCTTCCTCATGCTTGATCATGGCGCATGGGCCTGGCGAAAACCCAGTACCAATACTGATGGAATTCCTCACTCCACTTGTATTCCTTTCGGGAAATGATTTACACAGTAGAATTTGAGTTCACACGACAAAGGAAAAGCGACCAAGAAAAATTGTCATGTAAGGCATCTCGCAGCCGGACCGACCAATGACCGGCATTCCCGAGCCGATATACGTACCTTTCTTGAGATGAATAATTGCTGCAATGACGTATTCCCAAATGCTGGTGGACAGGGGTCAAAGTGCCTGGTACATGACTAATATTGGTCGTCACGATAGCAGGTCGTTTCCATTTGCTTCAAATACAAAGTAACACTTCTCTGCATGATGCCCGCATGTTCATCAAATCCATCTGTATCTACACAGTCAGTATAGTCCAAGACATTTTGGCCTTAGAGCCATGTATGGACTTGCAATTGATCATTCAGGGATCGCCTGGTTGGTTTCAGCAGTGTTGGTGGCCCACTAATGCTTAGCGCAAAACATGGTAACATGGCACCACACTAGGGCGATAAGAGCGCCTGGCAAGGTGCCCGCCTACATAGATAAGACACAGCGCTTGAGCGCCCGTCATTTCGCCTGACCGAGAAAGGCGGGATGCCGCGCAGTCGAGCACGAGGGCACCTTCTTCTTCATACAAGCAAACAATCAACAACTTGTTGCCCTCGCCTTTCTTAGGACATCTCGTACAGAATTCAAAGTCTTCTGTCTTTCTTATCTGGTACTTTCTGAAATATCTATATATAACCAGGAGAACCGTACTTCATTCGTTCATCAACGCTACGCTCTGATCACGGGGCGCGGACTACCTTGCGGGACCCCAGGCTGCCCGCGATCGCCAAATGACAATCAGTTGCCAATTTCGACACCCAGAAACTCCTCAACTGCTCGAGCAGTCTTCAAACGGTCAGGATGGCGAGCCATGATGGTGAAGGCTCGCCTCCTGACGCCATCAACGCAGATGAACATCATTCTATTCGACCCGACCAGCCTGAGCACAGCGAGTCAGAGTCAGAGTCAGGAAGCTCCTATGCCGGAACTGCCTCAGCAGGCCCAAGCACTCCGGCCTGCCCATATCGTGACTCGCGATTCCACGACCAGGAATGCTCCCGCTTCTTCGACTGTCCGACCCACCTGGTAGACCGAGTCCTGTCCGACGACGAGGACGACGAGGACGACGAACACGAGAGTCATGAGCAGCAGCCAATAGCCACCGACTCCCATCATGTACCAGGTGCTGATAATTTTCCTTTGCAACCGCCAGAACCTGCCGACAACATGTCTGTCTCGGCACCTATCGATGCCGCCATGATCAACCAAACGACTCTTGAAACACAAGACGCGGGTCACTCTGACCTGCCTGCCGAAGAAACGAATACCGTTCAAGAGACTGCGGGAGGAGCTGGTACACAAGTAGAGGCTGGCTTGGAAACCACTGCTCCAGACAATACTACGACTGTGACTGGCTCATTAGAGCCCGTTTTAGACACCGATGCGACGACACAAAGAGGTGTAGAAGATCTTGCCCAGGACGATTCCGCGCTGGTGGAAAGTATACGAAACCCCCTGCGGCGGCTGTCTGTTCTGGAAAATCAAACCGCGTCGACGTTTGGAGAATTTCCTCGAGCTTCACAGCACCAGCAATTACCACCATTGCCATTTGGATCAGAACCACGCCAATTACCGTCACAGTCGCGTACAGCAGATGTCGTAGTGCCCCGATGGCAGCCCGATTCCGAGGTCACAAGCTGCCCGATATGCCATCGCGACTTCAGTATCTTCAATAGAAAGCATCATTGTAGGAAATGCGGCCGCGTTGTATGCAGCAGTTGCTCCCCTCACCGAATCACCATACCAAAAGAGTTCATTGTGCGGCCCCCTTGGGAACACCCCAGTCTGTATCCGATGGCTGGAGAGTATGGGGCGGAGCGCCCACTTGTCGACTTCAATACATATATTGGAGGAGGCGAGAGGGTTCGCCTTTGCAACCCATGCGTGCCAGATCCAAACGTTACGCCTCCACAACCTGCACAGCATTTACCTTCAAGACTGTCGAATCCGCTCTATTCGCCAGGGGCATCAAGACACCAGAGATCTCGTAGCAATGTAGCTACATCTCCTTTTATCAATCCGAGCGCGCAGCAATATCCACCTGGCAACTTGCCCCAATTGGGCTCACTCCTTGGGACTAATCGGAGTCGAAGTGCCACAGTTGTAAGTCGTAAATCTACCGCCAGATGACAATGATAGGCTAATGTAGAAGTAGAACCATGTACCACTCCGAAGATCCCAGATACATCCGCCACCTGGATGGGAGCACCTTCGGACCGCCCCTGGCGGAAGAGATCCATTCCCACATGAGCAAGATGATGAATTTGGATTCACTCGTGCTCCCTCGCACTTGGAACAGCTTCTCTTTCGTGCATCGTTGCAGCAGCAACATCATGCTCGTACACCACCGCAACAACGTGCTCGTTCGCCGTCCATTGCAGAGGAAGATCGGTGCCCAATCTGCCATCACGAGCTTCCCTCGTCCGGACTGCAAGACTCTGAAAGGCTGCGCGAAGAGCACGTTGCTTCATGTATCCAGGAGCATAGCGGTTCTAGGCGGGAGCCAGCTTCCAATAGCCCATTTCCTACATTGGGCACACCTCCGCGTCCACGACGTGCTACTGGCCTGGTTTCTTATATCGCAGACGAAAAGGAACGTGCCAGAAATGAGGAGTGCGGTATTTGCTTTGAAGAGTACGAACCAGGAGTCAGAATGGCAAGATTGGAATGCTGGTGCCGATTTCATTATGACTGCATCATAGAATGGTTCTCGCGGCGTGGTAATGCTCGTTGCCCTATCCATCAGCATGACAGCTACGAGAGCTAGAGGGTTTTCAAGCACTGAGGTACCTGATGCGCAACAATCGCCTAGTTCTTGCTTGTCGAGTATGCCGCGATGCCTATTCTTTTCATATTTCCGGCCTTTGCTATCAGATCATCCTTCCCTTGGTCCCATAGTTCTACGGTTTTGGTTTTTCACTTTTTATCTGCCATTATGGTTTTTGAAGGAGTTTGGGGGACTTGAGAGGAACCATGGGCATAAAGCATCGTGGCTAGGAGTTATCATTGGTTCATTCTGGAGAGTCAAAGGCCCAGCGTTGATTCATTTACAAGCGCATCTCTAGATATTATCATGTATACCCATGCTGAGATACACAGCGCTTTTAGACCGAACTCATTAAACACATTCATTTCCAAATAACCTTTTGTTGTTTTCCCGATGGAAACTTTCATTTAAATCGTTATTGTGAAAAGAAAATAGTGATATTCCAGATACGACAGCGGTCAGCCATGTTGCTGTTTCGATGTTTCTACTGTGGGCTTCTTTTTGCATGTCAATCCTATCATGATTTCATTTTAAAGTATCCTTATCTGATGGTCGGAACCCAGGTCAACCTTTGCTCTTGGCTTTCCGCTTGCCCTTTTTCTTGTGCTTTTCTTGTTTTGAACTTGACTCTTGCGTCTTTACTGGGTCTTCCTCTTTAGTCTTTCCGATGTTTTCCCATCGAAATTTGTCCGGGCGAAATCTGTACCCTCGATTCCAATTCCATGGCCCTTCTTTCCAGCCTGGAGGATGTTGATGAGAACGCAGCTTTGCCTGGTACTTTTCGTTTGGCGTAGCACGATCCCAAATGTATTCACTTGGGGTGTGGACATTGTTGTAATCTTCTATCATTTCATCCACGGCGGATGCATCCCAATATCCCAACGAATCAAAAGGACATTTCCGGGCTTCAATTTGCTTCGTTGACAGGCATGGGTGTGGAGCTGTAAAGGCTGAGCTGAACTCGAGGAATTGACCGTTGAGAACATTCGAATTGTTGACATCGTTACACAATATTCCTGCTCGGTGAAGAATCTTCATGTTTTCGATCAGCTTCCTGGCTGTTGCAGCTGAGTCGATTGCCAGCCTGATTCTCCTACGGTTGAACCCCTCCTCAAAATCGTCATTTCTGACGGGTTGCCATTCGATGAACTTTTTCACCAAAGCTTGTAGTGGTTGGCCTCGGTCCTTTTTCGAATGGCCCCAATCTTCCTTCCAGTTGAGTTTGTCTTTCTTCCGAAGTGCCTTTTGATGTTCTTCTCCCAAAATCAGATAACCGTAACATGGAACGGCTATGAATTCTTTCTTGACCTCTTTAAGTCGGGCATAGGCACGGCATTCGCAATTGAAGGCAAATTGCCACAGTCGCTGATCCTCCTTGGGTAGGACAACCTCCCACCAGCGCGTAGGGGTGAATCGGTCGTCGAATCGAAACTGCGTTTGTGTAAGTCATTGAAAACTGCCATGGGCATTTCTTGGGATATATTAGCCAGCGCACCATTTTCAAAGCATATATATCGCCATTAATCGACACTTTCCAGACATGCCCGTGCTCGCCACTACCAAGTAGTTTGATAAATTCAAGTTCGAAGGGCGTGCCATTTGGAATAAATGGCATCAACTTGGGCCCCGGGACATCTGGCAATCCTGCCATCTCACTGGCACAAAATGGTTCAGCACAAACACAAACTTGGGACGAGGCGAAGATTTCTCAGCATTGATATATGTATGTCTTTATTTTCTCACTTGGTACAGCCTATGATTATTTAATAGTCCTGCTAGTTTCTTTGTTCTCGCTGCGCCGTCGTGTCAAAAGGCACGCCGGATGCATCCATGTCTCACTTGATCTTGGGCCAATCAGCCAGCGAACGGAGTTGGGAGCGCTCCTGGATAGCGTGCCCTTCGGGAAAGAGAGACATGACCATGAGGACATAAATCGCCTTGATCCCCGATATTACGTTCTCCTCTGTGGACGCTACAAGCTTTGGACACCAAGGAAACGTGCGTTGCTGCACACCCACCCGAGAAGTACCGTCCACGATAAAGAAGCGGAATACGGTGACTCCAATATGGGTCATGGTGAAAGCGAGACATGTGCCCGCGCCCTTTGTATACATTGCCAGCTTGCCGATATGATTACGGCCAAAGCTTTTATAGTGCGCTGCTTTCGCGAAACAACGTGTGGGATCCAGCGATTTTATCCTTGCAGAATCGCCAATGACATGTATTATGTCCTTTCTCGGCGTCAATCGAGGCATAGACTTTGCAGGGAGATAGATTGGGAAATTTGGCTTCTTGAGATGGTGTGTAGCATTGGTCATCGCATACTGAGGAAGCGTAACCTTGGATGCGTCCTTTTTGTAAGGGACTCTCAATTTGAGCGAAACTGGATTCTGAGTACCTTCGTACAGCTTTCCCGCGCTGTGACCAAGCGCGTGGCTTAATATGGGACCGATGACATTGAGAAAGTACTTATCGACATCCTTTTCCTCGCGTATACGGGCAGTATGATCCATGTAGTCAAAGGGGAGCTCGAGGTTTTCATTAAAGGGAACCGCATGGTCAATGGCGCTGAGAAATGCGGTATTGACATTGCCTTCGTTGAAGTCCTGCCACTCCTCAATGTCCTCAAAGTTCACCTCGATGAAATCGTTATGCCATTGCGTTCCAGCTCCAGTACTCTCTTGGACCAAGAAGTCTGGTCGGGTAAGTGCGAAGAGGTATCGCAACGTCATGGGACGATTCTCTTTCTTGGAGAAAATTTCCCACTCCTCAGTTGTGTCATATTCGGCAGAGGTATCAGCCATTTTCTCCAAAAGTTTGCTGGTCCTTTTGACTCGTTCTATACTTGAAGCGTTCGGTAGGACTTCGTATACTTGTAATCGTTTTACTTTATCTGATGGTTTAATCGTCCAAACAGCATTGCCCTGAGACACAATCCACGCTCATCTTATAGGGAAATCTCGGTCACGGCCTACAAAGATGCATTGTTGCTCATGACATATACATGGAGCATTCAGAACCTCACTGGCTCTTTGTCTCTTCCCAAGCATAACTCGAGCACAAAGACCTCTAGACAAGTGCTCAATGACAAGCTAATAAATTAACAATGTCACTTACCGATTATTGTGTCTTTGTAAAAGAAGAAGTCGACGTCATGGGTAATGTCAATTGCACGCATAGCGATATATGGGTAGGGAAGGTAGGCAATATTAAGTGTGTGGTCATAAAGTAAACTCATTAATGCGTAAATGTTTTATTTTAAATAATCGTACAAATAGCTTTCAGCCAACTTTGCAGTGCTGTTTTCCGATACTACCATATGGGGGACTTATCAGAGTAGACCAGCAAAGTCCTTAGCGGAGATGATACACGAGATCTCACGAATACCCATACTGAACTGTTTGTCTGAGCAGCTAAGCATCTGATGTTCCTACTTATTGCGTTTAAATACAAGGAAATGCAAAGGGCGCAAATAAGCGGCCACACTGCAACAGTTCTATCTAAATAGCTGCCTCAAGGCTCCAACACACCCTTCTTCAGTGTTTGAGACGGTTTCTGAGCCTTCATTTGCACAATGGTGGCCCTCTTCTGTCTGAAATGGACGGATCCGTACCTAAGCAACTCTGCAAACGTACCAGGCTCTCTGTCTTTGCCGATGTTTCCCTCCTCGTCCAGCAATCTTCCCAGAGACTTGCCTCTGACCAAACCCTTTCCATGCGTGATTTTCTCCATCGACGCCTGGCAAAGGAGCCTCCACACCAACTTCTCGGCTTTCTTTTGCTGCTCCGAGGTGTCATTGGGATCTCGCTTCAGGGTCAAGAGGTCATACAGCTCCTGTCCATCAAAGCCAATCTCATCCTCGGCGGCCCAATCCTCCTTGAGGACGTCAAAGCAAAATACATTGGTGCTCCAGTAGTCAGTGCAAGAGAAACCGTCCCCGGCGTCCTCGAGCATGCAGAGGCGCTGCCAGGCGACGACTTGGGTAATGTACTCCATGACCGTCTTGGGAGACACGACCATGTCCCAGTTGAAGTTGCTGGCACGAGACTCGTCAAAGCTATGCTGAGCGCCAAACGACACGAGGGGATTCTCAATCAGACCCTCGTGGTTCTTGTGACCTTTCCAGATGTGGGTGAATAGTTCGTGCCTATAACATTGAATCTCGGGTCAGTATCCTGCTGTCAAACACAAGACCTTTTGAAGCTTACCAGCGCTTGATGAATGGGTCGCCTTTTCGTGCGGCAACAAAGTGATTTGCAATGGTATGGCCGTACATGAGAGGCACTGCAATCTGATAAGGCGAGTTTGGATCCTCGAGCGTATCCCACACGATCCGGTCCATGTCTCGCAGTAGAATGCAGCCCACGTCAAGAAAGACGCCTCCGTATTGCAGCAGACAGGCACCGCGCAGAAAGTCGGCACTGTGGGGGCCAACATAGGGGCCGTCCATCTCCTTGTTGACAAAGGCCTCGGGCAGGAGGTCGGCCGAGAGGTGCTTGAGTGCATAGTTGGGCGAGTCGGCCACATTGTCCAGTATGCGGACAGTCCAGCTGGGGTCGCAGATGCGTATCCAGTCGACGACGTTGCGCTGGCACCACGCTGGCATGTTGGTGACTCCAGAGTGCCAAAAGGCCCAAATGTTCTTTTCCGATGTCACGGGGACATACTGGGTAAGGGTTTGGAGTATTTCTTCATCGCTTCTCTGGTCTCTGACAGTCACGAGTTCTAGTTGGTCCTGGTACTGGACCGGAATGCTCAGGCCAGCCATCATAAAGTGACTTTGAAATATTCAAAAGGTGAACGAATGTAGATAAAATCCAGGTATGTATTCAAGAAGATGGGCAATTTTTGACGAGCCAGAAAGATGAGGGCTTCAGGCAGATTAATACACGGATGCAACAGGACAGCAGATCGATCCTGTCTTTGTATTTTTGTGTTGGCTTGAATTTGCGCAAGGTTTCAATCCTTCCTGGAACCGAGCACCTAGGTTCGGATGGGCCAACATAAACGACGGTCATCGTAACGGCTGGCTTCCATAACGGCTGTCATCATTAAGGTCTTATAGCAGCCCAGGATCGGGTCTCCACTGATAGCACGTTTTGAGAAAAAGAAGTGCAACCGACTTTGACGCCGGTAAATCTTGCCTACATAGTGCAATAACCTGCTGCAAAAGATGGCCTAGCTCTGTCTTGACGAACATAATCCCAAACTATAATCTGACAGTATTGATGTGATTTGTCAGACGGTTATTCTTTTGAGCCAATGTCAGCCTCGAGGACATGATATATCTCTGGGGCCCCTGGGCTTATCTCTCTCTATGCTAACCCGCCGCTGCAATCCACAAACTCGCCATTTTCTGATCCGAGAAGTCGATCTTGAACGATAAAGATGTGCGGACTTTGTGATTCGAAATTTGATTTGCGCAACCATTTTGCAGAGTACGTCAGCATATTACGGGTATCCCTAACCTCCCGTTCTATGTTATTGCTCCAGAGCATCCCCAGGCTCGTCGAGGTCGCAGCTAGGACACGATTGTATTGTGTTAGTATATTTCTGATGATAAAGGTCTTTTGAGTTTGATGACTATGGGAGCTGCAGGGAAAGAAAAAGAATTTGATTGATTGCAATCAATTGTATATAAAACATTGGCTGTCTGTATTCTTATCACTTCAAGGTTACACACAAGTGCTGCGCCGAGATGCCGAATTTCAGGCAGCTCCCCCACTCCTGATGTCGCCCGACCCTGTCGACAACCTCGCGATTTTTCTACATCTCCGACCCAAGCCACAATCAAAACCTTTAAAACCTTGACTTGAGATGCGACATCAATGCCAGCGCCTTGACCATCTTCCTTGCCGTCGGCGACTCAACTTCTCGACCCATTTTTCGACATCAGGGACTATCGTGATCAACATCAGCTAGGCTACGACCCAACGCATTCCCATTCATCTTGGCCAAGCGTCCAATTGAGCCAAGTTTTCGCACCGCCATTATGGCGTTGTGCGATCATTGTCAAAGCATAAAGCTTGCAGAAGTTCTCAAGGGGATGCAGAAACTCGATAGGCGCAACTTAACGAGACAGAACAGAAAAGTCTCATCCGGATTTTCTGAGTATATCTCAGATGTCGGCAAGAGCATACTTGCAATATATCAATGGAAATTGTGGTCGATTTCTGGCTCAAAGTCAGTAAAACGTGCCGCAACATCGTGGGCCGGAGTCGTTTTGGCGGATCTGGCCCCGCAGTTAAGACAACTTCCATCGAAGAACTGCGCATTTTGTACTATACTTTTCAGCATTCCCATCAAACCATACAAGAATACCACAGAGTCTGATACATGCACACTGATTGCATTCAGCTATTTCGATCATCCCTACATGCAAAGATGGGATCATGGTGTGAGTTCTTCAGACGTTATGATTTTGGGCGTGGTGCCCGAAACTCGCTGGCACGAGTCATACTATTGGGGGTCATTTCAACATTTCATGCAGCGAAATCTAAGGGGCTTTTTAACATGTCGACTCGATGAGCGTGAGTCCGAAGGATCGCGTTTCATACGGGCATTACAACCAACCATCAATTGTGATGAGATATCACGGGCGATACGAGATTGCCAACAAAACCATCACGAATGCCGAGAGGAGAAGGCTGCGTCTCCACAACCAATCGACATACATCTGATTGATTGCTATAACCAGGAATTGATCCAGACAACGAGTTCGGAAACATACGTCGCCCTCAGTTATGTCTGGGGTGGGGTGCCCGCTGGTACACTTGAAAGTACAAAACTACCTCGTACACTCGAAGATGCTATTCAAGTAACTAGATCCTTGGGGTTCCGATATCTTTGGATAGATCAGTTCTGCGTAGATCAACGAAATCACGACATCAAACAAGAACAGATACGCACTATGGGCAAGGTGTACGAGGACGCCGCCGTAACTCTGGTTGCCGCCAGTGGTTCAGATGCCAATCACGGTCTGCCAGGAGCACCGGGTCACCCAAATCCAAGTAAAGTCCATCCTCCAATTACGGTCGATGGCTGCATCGTAACTGAGGAAGCGGTACCGATTGATTGGGAAATCCAGAATTCCAGGTGGGCTAATCGGGGTTGGACTTTCCAAGAACAGTTTTTCTCGCGGCGATTCCTCATCTTTAGCCCATCGCAGGTTTCCTTCGAGTGTCGATGTATCTCCTTCTCGCCAAGATTTGGATTTCGAGGCAATGAGCGTAAGACATCTTTGAAGACCCTTCGTCCGGCAATGAAGAGCCTGTTCAGCAGTCTACATGGACGCAACGAGGTTTACGGGGCAGATAGTCTACGCAGGTATCGGGCCCTTGTCGCCGAGTACTGGCCACGATTACTCTCAATGGAGGAGGATGGAATCAATGCATTCGCCGCGATCCTGGTGCATCTCAAAGACCAGTGGAATGCTGAGCTTCATGAACCCACAATGACTTTTACGGCAGGAATGCCCCATCTGATACGGCAACATGCAGAATCGCCCGAGCCAAGCCTGAAACTGTTTGTCAATGGGCTAACCTGGTATTCCAAACACCCCTCGAGACGACGCGAAGGCTTTCCATCATGGTGCTGGGCAGGTTGGACTTCGCCTGGGATGCAGGCGCGACTCAGGTGGTCGTCTGATGATATGTCGCCAGATGATATGTCGCCACTACTACTGGTTCGAAATATCTTTTTCAGAAGCAGCCCTGATATTGACACTTCTGGCGTCCAATGGCATCAAACAACCACACCTGAACGTGTTCCAATCGCAGAACACGACTTTCCCAATGTGCCTGAAGCTGTTATATTTGATGCACCAGTTGTCTATCCCGGCGCTGTTTCATGGCCGGAATGGCGAGAGCTCCCTTCGCTCTGGGGGCTCCACCGGGTATTTTGGTGTCTTGCTGACACAAGCCTTCTAATACGTGATGAGTTCATGAATCATATTGTGAATGGGGAATACTGCTTGCTTGCGCTAATACATGAAGAAGAAAAAAGAATGGATGGTGCTTCTAGCTCAGCTACGTTTTTGATTGTTCGCCAGGTTGATCAGTATCGGCATGAACGAATTGGTCTTGCGCAACTTTGGGGCATGGATGCGAATGAGCAATTGAACAGAGACTCGGAGATCAAGACGTGGGAGCTTATTTAATTGTTTGATGATCAGTAGTGTAGAACGCATGGCTACGAGCAACCAAATTCCATCTTCATCGATTCCAAAATGAGACTGCAGTATCTTTTTCGGCACTGAGACCAACCCCACATGATTGAAGGCTGAATTGGTCAGTGGGCCCCGTACTGGACCCGGCCACCTGGGCACTAGGTAAAAGGTTATGTACCTCGATCGGCTGACGCATTTTCAAATACGCCGACTAACGAGCAGCAGCTAATTATTTCCAATCCCTACACCTTCAGCGCTGCGAACAACGACTCGCGAAGTCGGACGGCTCATTGATCCCACCACACCACAGATCCGCACATAATGGGTCCCTTGAGTCTAAACAGCCTCTTTTCGAGGCTGCGCGTATCGCCAGTTCCCCAGGCGATTGTTTCCTCGCCCGCCGCGACAGCAACCTCTCTGCTCAACAACAGCAGCAGGACGACAGCCGCCGCCGCCGCCGTGCGCCCCTTCACATCAACACCATGCGCCGCCGCAAAGGCAGCCAGCGGCAAGGGTGCCAAAGGCAGCAGCAAACCGGCCAAGAGGAAGAAGAAGGACAAGGGCGCGGCCCCGGACCCGCGGATACGCAACCTCAAGCTCAGCATGCCGCGCAAGGTGCCCGCGCCGCTGCGTTTCGCCCGTAACAGACACTTGCGGCACTGGACCATTCACCGCGCGTGGTTGCTGTGGCAGAGAAAGGAGAGGGAGAGAGAGGAGAAGGAATTGATGAGGTTGGTTCTTTTCCACCCCCATCCCCGAGAAGATGCGCAGGCTTTCGAGGCAAA
>NW_006917091.1:875272-999975 GCF_000516985.1 Pestalotiopsis fici W106-1 | reverse complement strand
AGAGAGAGAGAGAGAAGAGTCATTGAGCTAACCAATTCGTCCCAATTAGAATGTACCAGTCCATGGCCTCAACGGCCGAGGAGCTCAGACACACGTCTGGACCTGGAACGAAGGATGAGGGATACCTGTACCGCGTGGCAATGGAGAAGAAGGGACTGTTTGGACACAAGGCGATCCCGATCGAGTACGCCAGGCCACAGACTGAGACGCCGGCTAGAGTTGCTTGGAACCACGAATGGACGCGCTGAGAGCTGCGCGTAGCAAAAAGTTGGTGAACGAAGAAGCGTGGGCATGACGAGTCTCTACGAATTGGAGAGACGCAATACCTCGTCTTGTCCATTGGCCGACCCTGTTGGGCGTATGCTTGCAACGTTATAGGCTGTAAGATACAGGCGAAAATCCTGTGCATTGGAGTATACCGGGAAAACTGTAAAGTTTGCAGCAGAGGGTGTGCTGCTGCATGTGTACAAAACTTTGACGCTCAACTACCTGTACCTCCTGGTGGGTGGGCGTAATGCCTTAAGAATTATATAAAAATTTAAAATTCGATTAAGCGATAGGCACATTATTTTTTTAACTATCTGTGGGTGTATTGAATACTAGCAGTCTGCGTCGCTTGCTATACTTGCTATCGGGCTGCTCCTCTCTATTCTTCGGCATGGGGAAAACCAGCCCAAACCCACTACTTTCGTCGCCGTGTCAAATGATTTGAACACCAATCCGACCACCCGCCAATGATTATGCCCATTATGTCTGGCCTGCTCCCCTCAAAAAAAGCATATCCTGAACCAGAAAACAGGTAAAAACAGATTTGAACGCTTCTATGGGCTAATAATACACAAGATGCCCCTCCAGATTTGTGAACCAAAAACAAAAGTTTTTCCAGATTACTTCTTTGAAAGGTGACGCTTTGAGATCCAAATACTGGCCTCCATGGCTGGTTCTTGATGTGAACCATATAGCCACTGGTACTCTCCGGGCCGGCATTGACATAATTCTGATACCAGCTCTAGGGCCGATTTCGAGATACCCCATGTCGTCCTCCGGCATCTATAGGATAACGCAGCAACCGCCGCCCTCGCCCTTTTCAAAGGTGAGCAGCGCGGCTCTGGTGGCAGCCTCGAAAACATCATCGACGCCCTCACCACTAAGACTCGAGCACTCCAGGTATTTCTTGGCGCCAACCTCTTGGGCAATGGCCTCACCCTGCTTTTGCGTGACGAACTTGAGGGCCTTCTTACGCATCTCCTCAATAGCGACTGGGTCATCCCGCAAATCCTTCTTCAGTCCTACGAGGATGATGGGCACTCCTGGACACCTTTCCGTAGCCTCTTCTATCCACTATTGCGCTCGTGTCAGTACAGAACCTTGCCTCGATTTCGTAAATCTTCCCGCCTCAGCCTTTCTTTTAGACGAACCTTGTGTTTGACGTTATCCAGCGAGTCTGGCGAGTCGATGGAGAATCCTATTAAAATAATATGCGCTTTGGCATATGCCAGTGGCCGCAATCGCTCATAGTCTTCCTGTCCTGCAGTATCCCATAATGCCAATTGCACCGACTTGCCGTCTACTCTGCAGTCTGTAACGTAATTCTCGAACACTGTGGGTATCTGTATTCATGCTCTCGCGTTAGAACTTGTGGCCGTCGTCGGGCGAATGCCTCGATTTCGCTCCAAGAGGAAAGAATTCGCTTACGTAGTGCTGTTTGACTGGTTAGCAACGCCTCGAAAACATGTATTTAAGGTGACGGGAATGCCACTAACTGTTGGGAAATAGCCTAATGTGAAGACGCTCAGCAGCGACGTCTTGCCGCAAGCTCCATCACCAATAATGACCAGCTTCCTAAGGAAAAGGAGACGAAATGTCAGCCGTTGCATTTGCGCGAACAGAAAAAAGCAATTCCACATGTATCTGGAATATTCGACACCCAAGTAGCATATGAAAAAGGGGGATCGTATGCCAGAAGATGCACACAAACATCTGGCCCGCGATCCATCTTGTGTGAGGGTGATGGTCCAAGTTGGACTAACTAGTGTGTAGGACACAGCCGCGGAAGATGGAGACGGCGAACCCCAAGAACGGTAGCGACATACCTCCGAATAACATTTCCTGGGGCCTGATTTGCCATGGTCGATAATAATGCTAATGTATTCCCACACGCGCGGTAGTCGGGAAGTAGGTCGTCGTCGTCGTCGTTGTCGTCAACGTCGAAGGGCCCGCAGTAGTTTAAGAACTATCTATCGACTTTGCCGACAAAAGTTGGAGAAATGGGCGGCCGGGCTGAATCTTTAAGAACCGAGTCGGTGGGCTCGAGGCCTCCACGCCGAAGGTCAAGTCGCTAGAGGATTCCGATGCCGACAATTACGTTGTTGTATGTTCTCTTTTCCGGCCCGGGGCAATGGCAACGTCGTATTTGGGCTTTGCGAATGTTCCGTCGCTCGTGTAGATCGGCAGAGGGTTGCGGATACTTGTGGGTTTCTGGAGAAGGAGGGAATCGAACAAACTGGTGGTTTGTTTTTTGGGGGACTTTTTTCTTCCTTCCAAGGTCAGGTACAGAATGGAAAAGCGCAGCGCCCAGAGGAAAAGGGTAAGGTAAAATGTAGTAGGTAGGTAGGTAAGTAGCTGGTGCTTGTGCTGGAGGAATACGAGGCGAGCCCAGACGTGGTCAATGATCTGACGATCAAAAACCGGGTATCGCTAACTGGAGAACCAAAGCCACGCCTAGGGGAGAGATGAACCGCGAATCCCGGTCGTCCTAGTGCACCACAGCGCCTGTGGTAAGACCTTAATAGCGACCCTGCTGCTAAGGTAAAGGGCTGCTGATTTGATGAGCGGCTACCTACCACGATATGCAAAATGGGACTAGGACCCAGTGTTGTCGCGTTTCTGTTCCGAATGAGATGACAAGATATATATTTGAGGGTGAGACTTTGATAAAGATTTGAGACAGGACAAAGCGTTGCGCGTCGTGTAAAAGTTTAAAATTTTTTGCTGGGACGGTTACCCAGACGCCACTGCCTTTTGGGTAGGGGATTTTTTTACTCTATGTATAATTGATACTTTCATGCTTGGGTGACGGTCTCCTCATCCACGGCGGTCGCCGTCTACGCTAGGTACTTGTGTAGTTCTTGACTCACCAATCACTGGGAAGAATATCTATCGTGCAAGTCCGTCCAACGTTCCAGCAATGAGCGATCTGGTGCCAGTCGTGCGTTGTACGGCGCATGCTAGCAACGAGGGCAGCTCACTTGTCCAGGATCTTGTCAAAGCCATGATGATTGATGCCCATAATATTTGTCACGTTACAATTATCACCCGGTTTGACAAGACGAAGAAGAATACCTACAGTGCCCCAATACCACATACAACCAGATCAGAGGATTATGCGGTGCAGTAGCGAGGCGCCCCGCGCTGATGAGATCCGATGCGTCGAGGCTGTGAATTTTTGCCAAGAATTCAAGATTGCCCCGATGAGAGAGGCCAATCAATTCTCAAGCGCGGCTACGACGGGGGGCAGAAAGGGTAAGGTAGGGAACAGGCCAAGCCCCATTCCACATGGAGATGCCGGATGATGAGCACTGTGGAGAGGCGTTTTGTCTGACTCCACGACGACTGGCCGGTTCGTTTTCCATAAAGGAGCAAATGCCCAAACAGCAAATCCGATGGAGATTGAAAGGGTTCATGGTGTGACTGATGCACAATTACTGCTACGTTTCCACAAACGACCTTGAGGGCAACATGACATTCCGAGTCATGCTGTCATCTGGCAGGCAAAGAACAAAATCGCTGATAGGTTTGGACCGTTTGAGTCGTCGTATGACAGGACGGATAGTAGTGCCATTTCCGTTGCCATCTCCCAGCATGTGCCAAAGTTTGTCTATCAAATTTAACACAAGTCGACGGGATTGTGAGCAGCAAGGTCAAGATGAAGTCAAGATCAACACAATCTCGATAATCTGTATGCTATTTCCACCACTGCTGTAAATGTGCCGGGTTCGACTTGATTCTAGTTTTAGAGAAAACCCGACTAGACGTAACAGAAATTGGGTTTGTTAGTGTGTGCTCTTCTGTTATTCTCCCACACTGTTGATGAAGCAGTTACACGGTTGGGCTGCACCCTGAGAAGCCGGATATTGGCCGGGTTTCAGATACGCCATCGTTCTGTAGAAACTCGTCCGCGCAGTCAGGAAGACTTAGATCGAAAATTTTTACTATCCAATATCATTTGCAAAGTTCAGCTGTTACGGGAGATAGAAACTTGGAGAACCTTTTTTAATCACGACGGGGTCAATAGTAAGCACTCACATCAGGTGACCCGATCCTTTCCAAGAAGTGGGACGGGGTTGGCTAGGTGCAAACGAAGAGTTGTATGAGCTACCTTGAGGTACAGTCCGCAGTCTATGGGATAAGCAAATGTTGACAACTGCGTTTTGTATGCACCCGTGGTCTGGTTTTCCATGTATTGGCTCATCTAATCTAGCCCATTCATTACTGGATCACGCTTGGGAGATCGTTCTGTCGACGTTGGTCCATTTCAATTCCCAATGGCATGCACAGGTGCATTAGTTCCGATATACTTTATACATGACGAGGCAAGTCTATGCTGGTAGACTATACTGCAGAAAAAGGACTCATTATCAGGCAGGTCTGAGACTGAAGGAATTGGGGTCGGTGGCGTCGTGCAGAAGCTGAAATCAATAATGAAAAATGTTCAAAGACTTTGGTAGCTGGGAGTTCAATCAACTGGCTTTTACTGGCGATGCCAGCACAAGCAATCCAACATTTGTAAATCGAAGAGGCGTTTGTGGTGACGACAATGGAGGGGTATCACGTGGGTAAAAGGCACAGATCAGCCTCTGCTTCAGCTCCAATTCCGCAGATTGTTAGTGGCCTAGGATTACATTTTGGAAGAGGTCGGAGCTGGCTGGCCACTAAGAGTGCAAGCAGCTGTGCCACCAAGGTTGCGAGGGTTGTTAACAACCACAGGCACATCTGCTCACCGAGACCGCTGGGGTGTTGCGGCACCTTATAGCGGTTGAGTGGTCCCCCCGCCCCCTTGTAACCAGCGCTACGGGCCATCCCAATCTCAACGCCGACCTCCATTTCCGCATGTCAAGAAGCGGCTAGCAAGGCAAACCTCCACACCAGCCGACCCAATACCTTGGACAAGCCCTCAAACGACAGCCCTCAAAGCACCGAATGCCCGACGAAACAAGCTTCCCATATTGACTCCACGCGACCGAAGAAACCCACGACTTGTAGAGCAGTGGACGGCGACACCTGCGACTATCGATTGACGACTGGAAATTGCCCTTTTGCGCCGCTGCCCATCCGTCTGTCTAGTCGTCGTCGTTCTTTCCGTGGCGTGCCCTAAGTAGGTAATACTGCCAAAAGGTACGCGGGTCTGGTCCGGACGCTGCATTGAATTGACAGACAGTTGAACGTGAGAGGGGCAGCGACGAGCAGCCTTTCTCTTCCCGCGCTTCTTCCTGCCAGCGCCGGCCGCCATTTCACAGGACAACAAACACAAATACAAAACAACGTGCATCCTTTACTGCCTACGAATATACCAGCAAACTGTTGCCCCTCATCAGCCCAGTCACCCCAAGGCGGCGACATCGCTAGACGCCACACGCTGTCGGGCTCGGGAAGACCACGCACCTTGTATCCATGCTCCTCGTAATTGAAATTGCCCATGCGTCATAACTTCGACACCTAACGCATCTGTCTGCTCACCAACCCTCGCGATGCCAGCTAAACATCGCCAGCAGGCAGTTGCGACGCCTGCCGCATCGGCTGCAAAGGCCCCGTCTGCAAAGTATACGAATAAGGATGGAACCAAGAGCATCACGATTCCAAAGTCTTCGGCCTCTACCCCACCAGCACAGCCGTCGCCGACAACGATGACCTCTCCAAAGGATCTGTCCTCTGCGAATACCGCTGTTCCCAGCGCTGATGCCACCGAATCCTCCGCGCCGACGATAAATCGAAAGAAGCAAAAGCGTCGCGCAAAAGCTGCCGCCAGAGCAGCAGCTGCAGCAGATGAGTCCAAGGCAGCACAAGGCTTGAATGGCCTTCCAAGTCCCCCAGCTTCCACGATCAGCATACCTTCGCACCCTGCGCCATCAAATATATCCCGGCGAGACACGAGTTCTGTGCCTCAAGGCCATCTGCATCATTCTGCACCGGAATCTGGGTCCTGGGATGATGAGACCGAGAGCGACGATGACAGTCAACTCTATGCCAGTCGGACTAACGGTTCAGCATCGCATTCAAAGGCAGCCAAGAAGAAAAAGAAGCAGAGAGGTCCGCTGACTACCTCTGTCGATGCCTTTGCTAGGGAAATGGGGGAGCGCAGCAGAGGCATTTCACGGGACGAGAAGATATGGAACACATCATCTGCAGAGGAGCGGGAGCGAATCAAGCAATTTTGGCTAGGCTTGGGCGAGGAGGAGCGCAAGTCATTGGTCAAGGTTGAGAAGGACGCTGTGCTAAAGAAGATGAAAGAGCAACAAAAGCACACGTGTAGTTGCACCGTCTGTGGGCGCAAGCGGACGGCGATTGAGGAAGAGCTGGAAGGCCTTTACGATGCCTATTATGAAGAGCTAGAATCGTTTGCTAACCAGCCTCACCACCATCCAAATGGGCCACCCATGCTGGGCGGCACGCCGCGCCGACTAGGCCAGATGACTGGCTTGCATCCGCCCGGCAGCCTTCCCTCGAGTTATGCCAACCATCACCACCCGTCGCGAGCCCGCATTGTAGAACATATCGACAACGACGAGGACGAAGACGAGGATGATGATGTGGACGAGGATGATTACAGTGGGGAAGATGATCTGGAAGACGATGACGGTGAGCCCGTGGATATTCCTCAAGATAACGCACTCGACCTCTTCAATTTTGGTCAGAGCCTCACAGTACAGGGTATGAGGTCCCATCTCTCCTGCTTTGCTTACGCAAAATACTTAAGCATAACCACTCTAGGTGGCATCCTCACGGTAGCCGATGATCTCCTCAAAAACGACGGCAAGAAATTCATTGAAATGATGGAGCAACTTGCAGAGCGGCGCATGGCGCGGGAAGAAGATGCCAAAGACCACTATACGTATGGGCACACAAATGGTGGTTCATTGAACGCCCACAACCATGCTCCGCCGCCCGACGATGATGACTACGACGACGAGGATGAGGATGATGATGAAGAAGGAGAAGAAGGCGAATACGACTCTGGGGCTGATGACTACGATGACGAAGAAGAGGTAATGATGAGCATTGGGCTGCAGAATTTTATTTACTAAACTACTCTGCAGGATTCAATGACGGAGGAGCAACGCATGGAAGAAGGTCGCCGCATGTTTCAAATCTTTGCCGCTCGCATGTTCGAACAGAGGGTCTTGACTGCCTATAAGGAAAAGGTTGCTCGAGAACGACAAGCCAAGCTTTTGGAAGAGCTCGAGGACGAAAGTCGACAAGATGCTCAGAAGAAAGCCAAAAAGGCCAAGGAGGCCCAGAAGCGGAAAGAGAAGGCTGCACAAAAGAAGCAGGCCCAAGCCGAGGAAAAGGCTCGAAAAGAGGCCGAAAAAGCCGCTCAAGAAGCTGAACGTGTAGCTGAAGCACAACGACGAGCTGAAGAGGCCAAGACCAAGGCAGAGGAAAAACGTAAGAAGAAGGAGCTGCAAAAGAAGGCCGAGGACGAAGAACGAATACGTAAGGAAGTAGACCGACAGAAGCGTGCTCTCGAGGCAAAGGAGAGGCAGGCCGAGCAGGAGCGAAAAGCACGCGAAGCTAAGGACCGTGAGAAAAAGCTGAAAGAGGAGCAGCGCGCCAAGGAAAAGGAGGCCCGCGAGCAAAAAGAGCGTGAGACTAGGGAACGACGCGAGAAGCATGAGAAAGACAAGCGAGATAAGGACCAGCGAGCCGCCCAGGCCAAGGCAGAGCGCGATGCCAAGGAGAAGCAAAAGCAGGAGGAAAAGGCTGCCCAAAAAGCCGCCGCCCTTGCTCCATCTGTCCCTGTTTCCTCGCAGCCCAAGAAGCAGCAGCACTTGGCCTCAATCCCAGCGTTACCTCAACAACCGCCGGTTCAGGCCTCGCCGCAAATTGCTGTTGCGACTCCAGCTATCCCCAAGGTGCCCATGAAGCCTCGGAACTCGTCCCAGGAAGTCACAAGGTCTGTATCGCAGTCATCTCATCCCGGATCAGGAACCAGCCAGAATGCGTCGCCGCACCCTTTTACTCCGGCCCATGCTAGTCCAGTGCCCGGTGGTCTCCAGGGAAGGTCATCTGCTGGTGTGGCTAGTACACCTACAATGGTGCCAATATCACCATCTCACCCCGGAATGAAGAGTCCTCCTGGCTATGCGCAGCCCGGCTTCCCAACCGGTATGTCTCCTATGGGCATGCCATACCCCCCGGGAATGCCCATGGGCCCTGGATTCAATCATATGCCGAATCATCCAATCCCGCCGATGGCTGGCGCCTTTCGACCCCCTCCTGGTAACCTGCCATATCCGCCTGGCTTCAATGGGCCAGTAGGCCGCGGATTCCCCATGCATCCGGGTGGTGCTACTCATGGCTGGCCCGGCAGTTTTGATGGCTTGCCGCCCATGAGCCCGTTCCCTGTCCACGAGAATATGGTACCCAGCCAACCTGGATCACACTCGAGGCAGGCGTCTGCAAGCTTTGATGGCAGTCCTCTGGAACCCAAGATATCTGGCGCGTCCGCTCAGCCCATTGCGCGCCCGTCGCCCATTGGTCGTCCTGGTAGTATCAGCCGTGGTCAACGCTCAAACGACGACGACATTAGTCACTTGGGTAGCAGTGCGCTGCTTGGCGATAA
This sequence comes from Pestalotiopsis fici W106-1, assembly GCF_000516985.1. Lineage (NCBI taxonomy): Eukaryota > Fungi > Ascomycota > Sordariomycetes > Amphisphaeriales > Sporocadaceae > Pestalotiopsis > Pestalotiopsis fici. Next base: position 991,136 of record NW_006917091.1, on the reverse strand, counting down.
CGACGAACCCTTGGATGACTTTAACAACTATCAACGACGTCATACCGTGGCCCCGGGCAACAATATGCCATTCTCCGTAGGGTCTTTTGGCGAGACCATCTTTGGTTCGCCGAGCTTGAGCCAAGGCTGGGGCGGTCCTCAGAGCGCGTTCGGGTCTGCACCACCCCCTGGGCTAAGTTCCCCTTGGCCGTCAAACCCTACATTCGGAGGTGGCCCACCCCAAGCTAGGGTATCGCGGCCAGTAGCGGTACGAAGGATGCTTGTGACGGCCTGCAAAGAACTCAAGAATCACGCCACCGATGCAGATGGCTTCATCGACCTCTCGATCGTCAAGGGCCATGTCGACTCTATCAACCACTTGGAGGCAGTATCCGAGACTGAGCTGCTGAGCATGTGTGAAACAGAAGGCAGCCCTCAGAATGGAGATGGCAGCTTTGACATTCGACTTGATGAGAAATCGGGCAAGACAAACATTCGCTATGATCCTACTGGAGGAGCACCGTCCACCATGCCACGCAATATCGGAGCTCCCGGCCAAGTGAGCAGTCCCATTGTTGGCTCTTCAGGACCATTCAGCGGTCGTGTCTAGTACCCCTAATACTGCTTCTTGATACCGCCACTCTCACGGCTGCTTGCCAATTCCCGCTTCTTGGGGCGACAGGTTTCTGCCGTGTGACGGTCTTCGTACGCGAGATCAACTCCGAGTCTTCGTATGCACTTTTCTCTCCAACTTTCACCAGAACTCACTGAACACGGATTTGTGCTGGGTGTGCAGCTACAATTTCTTGTTTTTGTGGGTATTCAGGTTCTTTACCAACCATGTTCGTCTTGTACTTCTTTTTCGACAGCTTTAGTACCCCAACAAGCTTGCTGCTCAAAATGGGATCACCATTCTCGGTTTCGCTACGGGTCACGACACTCCCGTCATAGTCTTGGGATGACTAGTTCAAGGGTGGTTGTCTATTCGATCTCGAAAAGCAGGGCAAGCGGTATTGACTGGAGGTCGGTGAGGACATCCATAAATAGCGTATGTCTTTCTTTTCAGAGGCCAATAGTGCAAAACCCTTTTATGGATTGAGTATGAATACAGAGGTTCCATATCACGACATTTCATGCTGATTTGTTGATAACGCTATTGTAATTTGTGTGAATGTATGACCATGATTTTTTTTTTGCCAGTCTGTGTATGCCTTTTCTTTTCCCCAGCGCCAACCATGCTCTCTAGCTCTTGCTAGAGGCTTGAGGGCCAAATTGATTGTTTGACCAGAGATTGATCATGCCTTGGCTCAAACATTCCGTCGCCCACCAAGAAATAAGAAATTTCGTGACTGTAGCCGGTTAATCATTATTCACTCTTGCCTCATTGTTATTGTTATACCACCAAAGACGTCAATGTCTAGTATGCCGTGGCAGATGCTGGGAGATGATATACCTGACACATAACAAGGTGGACATTTTTTTCAAGTTTACAGGGGAGGCCCATTGATGTTATTCCTAATATTATTCGGTAGGTGGAGATCCCTTGAGAGGTAATTTTTTTTCTTTTCTCGTATCGGGATTTGATCATGGTCGTTCTAGACCACCCTTTTTTCTGTGCCCACCCCCAGGTTCTTTATTCTTATTTGCAGGAATGCATGGACATATTTTGTCTTCTTGCAAGCGTTTCTTGGGAATACGAGATTTTCCCGTCTTCACCCCAAATTGGTGCGTGCGGACGAATCAAGGGAGGCAACAAGGACGCCAACTTGTCAGCTAACATGTTTTGTCTCACGATTGAGAAAGAAGTATATAAAGCTGGTCAATGAGACCTTTTCCGTTGTCCTGCTCTACTATGCTCTTCTTTCCCCCCTAGCTTGGTCAACTTGTCATCAAACTCGGATCAGTAAACATTTGCGGATTCATTTGTAGGTCAATTTTGGGACGAGTTCAAAACACAATCATCTTTGTGTGTACTAATATGATTTCATGATGCAGGAAACAAAATTACAGTCGCCCTGTGCCTATGAACACCGTTTCCCCAAAAGCCAGAAAATATACGAGGTATCGACTCGAAAGATTTCTTTTTTCTCTTCTTGGTTCTCATACAAAAACTCCCCGGGGGCGCATTATTCTTTCTTTTTCACATATGCCACGATTTGGAGAGAGAAATGTTGCAGGCATAAAAGTCCCGAGCATATCCTCCCCAGGTATCATGACTTGGGATTATCGTAAAGCGGCACTGCAATAAATGGCAGTATAACTTTCACATAGGCCGACTGGCCGCGCTGGATACAGTTCCGCTCGAGTAGTATCGATTTGGGACACGTCCAGCGTAACCGGATGCTAGCCTCTGACCACCGCGCCTCGGGCGGCCGAGCCCGCCTCTCATTTCTGTCGACTAACCAGAAAAGGGGTTGGGCTGGGCATCACCAGTAGTTCTCTGGCTGACGCTTCTCGTGGCGGGCTTCGTGGGAGCGTTGGCCTTGGCGATAGCAGCGGCCTCGGCACGAGCGCGGTTGCGCTTCGCCTCCTTGCGGTCCTTGCAGCAGAGGAAGGTAATGGTAGCAATGATACCAGTCAGGCAAACAGCGAGGAAGATGGTCACAACGGCTCCGGAAGTCGTCAAGCCGTCCTGACGAACCATACACAGGTTGTTGCCTTCCGAGTCCGTGTCACAGTACATGGTAGCAATGCAGACCATGGTCTCGGTCTCGGTCATACTGCAGTTGTACTCATTGTCCGAGTCACAGGCCGAAACCTTGGTCTTGGAGGCAGTTGAGCATGAGTTGCTGGTGGTTGCCGCAGCGGTCGTGGCAGCAGTTGTAGTGGAAGCTGCAGTCGTCGTGTCGGTACGCTTGGCGACAGTGCCCGTCGAAGCTGTCGACGCAACGCTCGTGGTTGTCGAAGACGTAGAGTCTGTGGTAGTCGTCGTGGTCTCTGAGCTCGTGGTTGAATCGGTGCCAGAGGCTACTGAATCGCGTGCAACACGAACTGGAGGAGGGAAAGCATTAGCAAAGGTGCTCTTGATGCAAGAAGCGAGTGGTTTCTAGGCGTAGAATGTAGGTGTCGGGTTCAGGGGGCAGCCTTTGTGCAGCCTCGCGAATTTGAAGTGGCCAGAGGCTTTCAATTCCCAGCGCACAGTCGGGTGAAATGGGACCCCCATTAGGCCAGCCAATTGGCTCATGCAGTAACAATTGCAAGTCAAGTGTTTTTTTTCTGCAGGTTTCAACTCACCGTCTCTTCTCTTCAATTCGCCCTCCTCACCCTCGCAGAACGTAATCAAGTAGCTGGCCTCAACTGCAGCTGCAGCTTCTGTACAACCGGCATTGGTAAGACACTCCTGGATAGCGCTCTCGAGGAGCTCGCCAGAGGCCTTTTCATAGCACTTCCGCAGGGTCTTCTTGTCGCCGCATAGCGACCTTCCTGCAAGCTCCTTGGCCCTGGAGTTTATGCATTCGGGGGTAGCGGTGGAGGCGACTAGAGTAGGCACAAGGGCCAAAAGGGTCATCGGCAGCGAGGATCGCATTATGGCGGTTTTGGGTTTTATCGGGTGCCAAACGAGCTGAAGCAGGTAGCAAGCCGAGGTGTGCAGCAACGAGGCGTGCCAGGTATATTTTTTTTTTCGCGTATGCTGGTGCCGACCGAATTGTCTAAGGGGCTGCGTGTAACTGCTTGCTGCCTCCGCTGCTACTGCTGCAGAATATTGCGTTGGCGCCCGAGAGCAAAGTTACCTTTTCAGGAGATGATGAAGACAAGAGGTGTAAGATGCCGGCAGGTCGTGCAACTTTTTTCAGAAAATGGGGGTGGGCTTGAGCCTTGGCCTGGGTGGTACTGCTGCGCCGATCCGACGTTCTAGGGTATCTCTATAATCTAAGATTACGAAAACCTCCTTTCGATTGCCGAATGGGAATCGAAGCAAAGATGGGGGGAACAAGTGGAATCGGGGGAGGAGATATTGTACAGAATTGTGTATGTACGATATGTATATGGGATGAGAGGAGTGAAAGGGACAGTCAAGTCGGTCAGGATGCAGCGAAGCGGCCGTAAAAAGGGTCAGGAGTTGGACGGGCAAAGAGAGAGAAAAAAGAGACGAGGAGTGTTGAGAGGAGTTCAAGCATCCAAGCCACAGTCAGAGTCGCAAGGGGGGCACAAACAGACACTCTGACAGACAGGCCAACAATGGAAGCGCAGCAAGACGGGACAGGACAGGAGAGGCTGCGCCGAACGTGTATGGAAGGATTCAATTAGGAGGCCGCATTGCAGAGAAAAAAGACACGCCAAACTTTTTTCTCACTGATTGACTGGGCTCAGAACACGATAGGGGACCAAAGAGAGAGAGAGCTAGGGGGCGTCCATGACCACTTAGCAGGCGACACCCCTGTCTTAGCAGCTGGGTTAGTTCTCGGCTTGGCCCTAGAGGGCATAGCTGGCCGCTGCCACAACGCAACCGCGATTACGATTGGACCCCGCCACGGGCCCAAAATAGGCACACGGCGGACCATCTGGTTCGTCAGCCCCTGGACAGCTCTCGTCTGTCGTCTCACTGACACTGCTACCAGGTACATTGTGTCTGTCTCCTAATAAGAAACAGCAACAAAAAGTGCACGCAGCCAGCTCATAATATTGACGCCAGAAAAGTAAGCACGATATCGTCTATAGACGATAGCAAATCTGGAAGGCGCGATGGAAAGAATTGGCACCATCTTTTTTTTTTTTTGGCTTCTCATGGTAAAACTCTTTGGTAGTTTGACCTCTACCATTGAGATCTACAATAGACTGTCTCCTTTTAAGTCTAACGACTCGTGCATAGAAGCAACGTATGCACATATATGCATGCACTTGGCGCGCTGATAGCTTGACAGCGGCATAGGTAGTGTCTGTAACTGGCTACATATACAATTCAGCAGCCACTTTTTCTCAGCCTTTTCCAGCTGCATGATTTGCTTCGGTTGTTTATTTGTTTGCGTGTTGCTTGCTTTCGAATTTGGATGGAGCTGAGTTAGGACTTGGACCATCGACGCGCCCGTTGGGGGCTGACGGTCAGCAACGTGTGGGGACGGAAAGACTGGGTTCGACTGGCTGGCACCAACCGAGCGGCCGGCTTTTCCTTCCAGATGGTCCACTACGTACACCTGTAGTCTGGGGCATTGTGGCTGAGTAACCATTATGTTATCCGCAGCCAAGAACAAGTCGAAGAATTGCCCAAAGAGGATGCATAGCAGGTTGGACTCATCATCCACCTTGCCGATATTTCATTTTATTGTACGAAGTGTTGCGTATCTACCTCAATCTATGGATCAACTTCTTCGTATGAGTACAGCTTTGACAAAGAGCCTATGAAGCACAATAACTTCAATAGAAATTGGATAGATTAAATAGCATTTCCGTTCGCCTCGAGATTCGCGGCCACTAAGCCCGTGCATAGTCGTGGTACGTTGCGCATGTCGCAAGCTGCCATCAATCCAGAACCCCTATCCATGAAAGCACTTTTACAACGACGAATGCCCCCAAGCTCGGTCTTTCGGCACTTCCACCTCGTGTACTCGAGATGTTTGCAGTTGTTGTTGATATCTTCAACACAGTTCTGTTTCCTGTTTCTATAGATGAATCATCGTCTTGTTCTTGTGTCTTTAATTCTTGTCAACATGCTAGGATAGGTAGGTACCTAGTATTAATTTACAGTCTGTCTACGAAGGAGCTAAGATAGTGCAGCTTGTGCTTATTGCTGACTGCGGCCGAACGCACAAAGAACATTCGCAACTAATGTATTGTTTACCAAGGATACATTGAAAGTAGGCCAAGTGGAGAGAATGCACTGAACACGATCAGCATCAATGTTATCCCCCAATAAAATATCAGTAACGACAACCTTTGTGAATCGTAGCCGTAGCAGTCCATTTGCATACTGTGGTTGCAGGCGTAAATAAAACACCCCTGGTCAAGTACCAGATCTGATGGGGCGCCCACTCGACAGCTGCCAAAACACGCACAAGACGTGCACAAGAGCTGCACAAGTGGCTCCAAAATACTTACCAGGGACGTTTTACTTACCCATCATACCACAGTATAAAGATTAATCGCATTGGGGGTTTGCGCTTAGGCCAGGAGTCGGATTTGGCTACTGTGGTGTAGTCGGACGAGTCCCCTGTTCGCATTTCGCATGCATCTATCATTTGCATACGGGAATCGTTTTCTCATGGTAGCATTCCGACTTGTCGATAGAATCATCATATAAAGTCGCCAAGACGTTTCCTAATCATTATTAGGCGAGGCGCTTTTGCCGCCTGCAAGAGAGGCTCAAGTGCCATCAGATGACCGGTGCCTAGATGCACACACACACTTGACTGCCACGAAACCTGCGGACATTGACTGTTGCCTACGTCATAGGTCCTGGACTTACATAAAGAGAGTGACCAACAGCCTCTACCACCATGATGTCTTTACAGAGCAACACTACACCACGTCTAATTTGGCAAATAAAAACTCATATCAGCAACCTCACCACTACAAGAAAACCTTTCAGATCAACCGCAAACATGCCTCTTGTCGTTCCAGGAATCACCGGCACTTCGGGAGACAAGACCGAGCACTGGACCAACAAGCTTGTTGGCAAGAAGCTGTCAGATGGCTCCTCGGACGAGACGGTAAGGAAACCCAGTTCTCGATGAGTCGTTGTCTTTAATTAATCAGATGACGCCACTCACTCAATCAAACGCAATTACTGACGATTTGCTTCAGAGCTTCTGTAAGAAGGATCTTCCAGAGGAATGCCGTGTCATCGAGCCTGGCATGATGGTCACCAAGGACTTCAAGCCCGACAGACTCAATGTCCACCTCAAGGAGGATGGCACCGTCAGCCACGTCCAGCACGGTTGAGCAAGTGGTCCAGGTCTTGAAGGCCTTGGAGTAGTTGGACTCAAGTGACGGGCATTCTTTAATGGCAAGCAAAAGCCGACCTTTGTGTTACTAGTCTTCCTACGCAGAGTACAATGAGCTATGAGACACGATATTTACCCATCTAAACATGAACTACATTTTATGCGACTGTGATAATTACCCGTCATCTCTTTTTTGAACGTTGGCTTCTATGTAATCACCCTTTTCTTTTCTTTTCCCTTCCTCATCATTTGTACCTGAGTATCTTAGAATCATACATGGAACATTGAACGACTTCAAGTTGTGTCCCAAGGTTCCAGACGGCCATCGTATGGATGCTCTTATCGCGGGCTGGTTGCCCCGCTATCTGCTGTCCAGATCTCCAAAGCCCCTCGCCTGCTGCAATTGCGGGGCACTCGACATCCAATTGCCCCTCCAAACTTTCACGAGCTCACACACGACCAACCTCTACTTCGCGCTGTACTCGGCATTATTTCCCATCTTAGACGCCGACAGCTTACACAAGTCGTCAAGATGTTCAAGAAAGAGTATGCCAATCCGTGAAGCCTTCTCTTTTCTCTCGCTCCTGTGCCGCTAACCAAATTGCTTGACGCAGACTACCCACGGCGCCCAAGTCGAAGCTCAAGTCCTCAGTCCAGCGCAACTTGCGCCAGAGTCTGTTGACAACCTACCCGCTCTTGAATGCCTACATTGATGAGATCCTGCCCAAGAAGGGCTCGCTGGAGGCCATGAAGCTGCCCGACCGCGCCACCCTCTACGTTCTCGACGGTGAGCCCCTCTTCTTCCAGGTCGACACCAACACACTGCTCCCCCACCTCAAGCTGGTGCACCGCTTCCCCGCCGGCTTCCCGTCGATACGCATCGACCGCGGCGCCATTCGCTTCGTGCTGTCCGGCGCCACGCTCATGGCCCCTGGCCTGACGAGCCCTGGCGGCCGCCTGCCCAGCGGCAAGGGCGGCGAGCCCGAGGGATTGGACGAAGAGGACCGGTGGAGCCGAGAGCTGGAAAAGGGCGAGCCCGTTGTTGTCAGGGCCGAGGGCAAGACGGAGGCTTGCGCTATTGGCTTTTTGGTCGAGGGAACCAAGGCCGTGAAAGAAAAGGGCAAGGGCCCCGTCATTGAGGACGCACACTACCTTGGCGATGGCCTCTGGAGGTTGGGAACGGACTGAGGCGACAAATCACTCGAGAGAGAAAAGATACTATCCAAGTCAGATATGGACGCAGCCCAAAGATAACTTGCACGATTATTTATTGCCATAAAGGTCATCCGGCAGAAGAAAAGAGCACTTTGAATACGAGTATAACGACAACAGGGGGACGAGCCCACCATGATATTAGCCCACGTCTCCGACGTATGAATACAACCCAGATGAAACAGCATTTTGCTAGGGAACTCGGATTTTTGCTGCAGACTGATATAGTAGCTCGAGGCTGCATCGAATCGGGTGTCGTGAATAACTTTTAGAACCCAATGCTTAATTTCATAAGGACTACATTGAACCTGTAATGATACCTGCTTCAATCTTGTTTTCCTCCTTTTTCTTTCTTAGAAAGAGACAGCCTATTCAAGTTTATATCCATCTTCAACAATGACGTGTACGGTTTCGGTAACTTCACTGCCGTGGTGTTGACGGCACTTGTTCAAGGCAGATGACAGGTGGAACAATAATCTTCAACATCAAGATATGAGGAGACATAATTTTGTGGACACTTTTCTCATCCATGTCCTCCGTCATTGACCGTCAGTGATATAATTCTGGCCAATAGGCATATTACCGACCAATCAGATCATGTTCGCGCAGCGTATCACGTGTGCCGAACAACACGCAGTCATTTCCCCAGGCTTCAGTGGGGTAATGGGGGGACATCTTCAGCATCCAGTCCACCATAATTCTGATCGAAGAGCACTGGCCTCTTTGACATTCGTACATTTTCCTTTGAATGTATTGCGCAGAATTATTTCTCTAACGGTGACCTCAGGCTTGGGACATATCCATGAGTCTCAGCAGCGGCGCCCAAGCTGCCATTGCTATCATAGCAGCTGTGCCGATTCTTCTCGTCGCTATAGCCAATTATATAATATTCACGATATATGCGTCGTACAGAACATCCCCGGGCCATGGAGCCTCGGATCCTTCACATCCTCGAGATGTCGCTGAATGCGCTTGGCTCGATGAGAGACGGTATGGACAGTATGAATTGCCGAACGGGGACCCATCTGCCGACTCACCTGCACAAAGCCTGCTAAGGGAATGGCTACATGAATCTCAATCAAATCCAAATCAACGCACGAGATTGATTTTGAAGATTTCAGATCATGAGAGTATCGATGTCAAGAAGTTGGAAGCGCTACTCGTAAAAATGTTTCTGCCAGGATCTTGTACTATCAATGTAAGTCTGATCAGTGTAGCCGACAAACTACAGGTCAAATAATAATAGAAGAAGCGTTATTGAGAATCTATAGATTTTTCAGGATATCCTTCTACTTGAATCCCTCAAGCCACTATCAGAGGATCAAGTCCGGTACATCACCATGGAGGCAAGAGTGTCTCAAAGGATTTCGATGGAAAATGATTTGCTCAAGCAATTTCCGACATCTGGCGTTCTTAAAAGTCCACATTTGCTTCCTGATATAGTCGAACCTATATTCTCAGACATCGAAAGCTTACGGTTGAAGGATCTGCGCCCTCGACATAACAATACGGAATTCTCATTGACGCAATACCATGATGCTGTCAACTCACAAAACCAAGGCAAGGCTCATAGGCTTCATGATGGTTTGATTGGAACTTTTCAGACGTGCTCGATTTTTAGGTCGTTACTTGAACCGGCCACACGGTTGCCCAACAACCCCAAGGTAAGCAAATAGTCCAGTTGGCTCAATTTCTCCTCAAATCAATGAAGGGGTTGATGTAAGAGCTGACCATTCCATAGCCAGAGTCGGTGGCTGTCAAGAGATTTCACAGCGGCGCAGATTTCTGCGACTTTGTAGCACTCAAAGAGCGACTTCGCAAAGTTAACCAATTGCAGCATCTAAATCTCGTTGAAACGATAGCCGCGTTCTGCTTTGACGACAATTCTGATTCAGAAATCTCATGGAACTTCATCTCGCCTCTGGCACCATGCGATCTTAGGCAACTGTTCCACTACCAATCGCCCAACGGTCCCACCATTCCAGCTACCCAATTCGAAGCATTGGCAAGTGCTCTTGCTTACTTGCATGGGACACTAGAAATTGCACACAGATCCATCCGGCCGTCTAATATACTAGTTTATCACGTTTCAGGATCTTCTGAACTTGTACTAAAGCTTGCCAACTTTTCTTCATCGGTTGATTTGAGCCAGGCCAGTGCCATGACCGCATCTTGGGAGGTCGACACAGGCCGAAACCAGAAATTGAACAGAGTCCCGATATGGGACACACTCCGGATATTGGACACAATCCGGATATCGGAAACAGTATTCGCAAACGATGTTTTGACACTTGGGTGCGTTTTTGTGGAGCTTGTCGCATTCATGACCGAAGGTCGCCAGGGCGTTGTGGATTTGCGACGATTTATTACAACTACAAACACTGATAAAAACATCTCGACCGATGCATTTTACAGCGGATGTTATGAAGGAGAGTTGCTCGTGAAACAAGAAGTCTTATCCTGGATGAAATTTCACGTTGAGAAATCATCCATTGCAAAAATGGCGTACTCAACTATAGAGAGAATGCTCGACGACGTTCCCGTCGAACGATGGTCAGCTCTTCAAGTATGTGAGGCATTCACCAAGGCAAGTACCACTATAAACGTATCTAGTCTCTCAATCTTACTCATGAACCTTTAGTCACTAGATCCACGTTCCATAAATCCAAGTCATGGGTTCACCGATGGTCATCGAATCCTCACATTCACTGCTTCCTCAGAATGCAAACAACCCCTCTGGTTTGACAAGCTAAGAATCAGTCTGGAGCATCAGCTTGGCTCCCCGATTGACTGGTCGCCATTGCCTCAGGTCATCTATCCTTGCCAGGAAGGCCAAATGAGAGTGACCTGGAAAGTGAGATACCTTTTACATTGTCGGAAATATTTGATGTTAACGTGCGACCAAGTATGGAAAATTGCGGCTTTCCAAGGTCATCTCTTCTGCTTCAGCAAAAGAGTTGATGGATATGTGTAGAGGACTTTTGACCACGGGGCGTCCTCTCCTACCAACCACCAGCACTCCCCTTGAAGACCATCCCGTTGCCACTGGCTTCAGACAACCTCACAGTGGCAGCATTGGACTGGATGTGGTGTCTGTCGAGACACCGGACATTGAGTTACTCAACGAGAGAACGAAAGAAATTTATCTCTGCGTAGATAAAATCCTTGTTGAAGTTCCAGAAACGAAAATGTGTGCAATCACCAACGTTCACATCTTGCCGGACGACGAGGCTCTGTTGGCAAGAATGAAGGAACAGCTCCGCAGCTGTAACAGCTGGTATAAGCATATATTTTCATGGAAAACATGCACCAAGATCAAGTTTGTCAAGGTATGTTCTGGGATCTGGATACATGGGGTTTACTAAACTCATTGTGTACAGTTCGCAATTATCAAAAACAAACGTGTCAAACCGTTAGGTTTTGGACTACCAATAGGTAATGCTGAATACGAGTATGCACATTCAGATCACGAGGGAGCGTATCTCGAGGCTTACCGAGAAATGATTGCCGAGGAAGTCCTCCGGGGCATCCACGACACCGGTGCTGGCAGAGACGAGACCCATCTCACAGCCGAGATACCCAAGAAACGAAACCCACCTCAGCTACGAGATGTCCGAGGCACAGAGGCATACGGATTACACGCCATTCAAGGGTTGTCGCTAAAGAGGGTATGTTGGTGGACCGGCATCAGCTACAGTCTCGGTATGGCCTTTGTCGTCTTTTGGCTCTCGTTTGTGGACAAGCTGGATTTGCAGAATGCATTTGTTCCTGTAACCTTTCTTGCTGCGGTGCTAGTCGGAGGGTTGGCGACAACCCAGGTACTCGTATGAGAGCGAAATAGTAGAATGGCTTACTATACAGCTCGCCACAGAAGGTTTGGGGCTTATATCTTGATACTACTTGTCACATAATTGACCTGCATTCTTCATGACCTGGGGCCGGCTGTGGTTCCTTGCTTCTTGTTATAACAAAGTTTATTCCTCACAGTCAGAGACAAGCTCACTTGCTTTTGTTCGCTTAAGTGTTGGTACACTAGTATCCAATTCGACATTTCTTAAAAGCCACAGTGGCAAGTCTTAGACATTGCAAGCCATTCGGTTAGATCGCAGCAGAACTCCACTTACTTTTCCATTCACTTTCCACCCTCACGCAGGTATTGAAAGCCCAAGGCGTCATACACCCGGAGATTATACGAGCCGTGTATGCCAAGAGGATTTAAATATTCACCAGCAACAGTCGCAGTCATCCTTTAATGGAAACCTTTCTTTTTCCATTTTTCAGGTCTCAGAAACTGATCACAGGTTCCATGGTTGATGCAGAAAATGGAGAGGGGGGCAGTAGTGGAATCTGTCAACTTACTTCAGAATGTGCCTCAGCATTGTCTTTCCCTGGGCGAATGTATACATCCCTGTTAGCTAGGAAACGTGATATTTGTTATATATAGTCGCCTTCATTCTAATTTCCGGATACTTTTGACCTGCATGTTCAATTCTTTGACTTTCCTGGAGCACAGACTGTCGTCCGGCGGGTTATCTTCTTGGTCACCACATCATTCTGCATCATGCACTTTCAATGCACTGCTATACTGGCTTGGGTCATTTTCGGGCTAGGTTTGTCGTTGAGTCCTGTCATTTTCCATTCGTCAACAGTATCTAATCAGATGCAGCGAGTGCCCAGTGCCCAAATGTGCCTGCTCCCCTTTATGGTTATGCGGTTGATCCGGCCTATCGTGCCATCAAAATCGCAGGAAATCTTGCCAATCCGCGAGGCATAATCACGGACAAGGCAGGCCGCCTTCTCATCCTTGAGCGAGGCAAGGGCATCAGCCAGCATACGGTCTATGCCTCTTCCGGCTGTATTAGCAAGAGCGCCACACTACTGTCATTGTCTTCCCTAAATCATGGCATCTACCTCAACTCCAGGCAAGACAAGCTGTATGCCAGCAGTACCACTACAGTGTATAGCTGGTCTTACAATGTCACCAGTGGCCAACTGGGAAATGCTCGGACCGTCGTGGTCCAGGGAATGAGCAACAGTGGACATTCCACAAGGACGCTGACATTCTCTCCCAAAAATCCGAACTTGCTTGTCGTGTCATGTGGCTCAAACGCGAATATTGATGCAGCATCCATCGACCCAAGCGTTGCACGGGCAATTGTCAAGGTCTTTGATCTCAACAATGTCCCCCAGGGCGGATATAATTACGTGACGCAGGGCTACAATGCAGGTTATGGTCTGCGCAACGAGGTCGGTCTCGATTTTGACGCCGGCGGCATGTGAGTCAACCGTGGACAGCATCAGGAATCCAAGACTGACATAAGATTTGAGGTTGTGGGGCGTGGAAAACAGCGCCGACGACCTGACCCGAACCGCCAATGGGCAAACAACTGATGTTCATCTGAACAATCCAGCCGAGGAGTTAAACTTCCTAGGCGACGTGAGCAAGCCCAACAACAAGTGGTACGGTTACCCGACGTGCTTCACCGTCGGCGACCCCAAGCAATTCAAGGACAAGACCAACTTTGTCCTGGGCGACCAATTTGTCACGTCGCCCAGCAGCACCTTCAATGACACGACGTGTATTCAAAAGTCTACACCACCAAGGCTCATCTTTCCCGCCCACTCGGCCCCGCTCGACGCCAAGTTTGACGCCGGCTCCAAGAACCTCTGGGTCTCACTCCACGGGAGTTGGGACCGGTCGCCGCCCACGGGTTTTGGTGTCGTTCGCGTGCCCTTTGCAAAGGCCAGCGACGGCTCCTATGCGCCGGTTGCGGCCCGGAATCAGATTGGATACGCCAAGGTGTTTTCTCCGAAACGCGCGGATGGTCAGACGTGCACGGCGACTACGTGCGTTCGTCCTGTTGGACTAGTGTTTGATAGTTACGGCCGTCTCTACATGACTAGTGATGCCTCTGGTGAACTGTTCATGATTTCAAAGATTTGAAGGCAAGGTTGATTGTGGAAGGGACCCTCATTTATTCGACCCATGCTCGATCATTTATCATATACGACCTCTACCAGTTTAGCAATACATTTCAACTCACTCTGCTTCTCCGTCAACCGATTTCCTGTCATTGACCAGATACTTGGAGATTCCACAGATGTTCCAACAGCAACCCAAAGTTTAATGTTATGAATACATGGATGAGACTTGTGAAAGCTATCAGAACGTGACAGAGTGTATTTTCCTGTCTCCGTTGGACACGCCCCATTGGTTAAGACCAACTTGACCCCCAGAAGTATGACCGATCGATCCTTCGCGGTTGACTCGCTGAGTCGGGGACGTGTGATCCAGTGACCAAGGTGCCATCAGGAGGATACTGTTTTGCTCAGCCACGTTCTACTCGTCCTCTGGTTCGTCATCCTCCTCTTTAAGCCACATCATGTATAGGCCATCAGCGCCAGCAGGGTTTCTCTCAAAAACCGCAGGTTCCTCATCCTCGACGTGCGCAGCCATCATGTATAGTCCGTCGAGTTCTGCGTCTGGCTCACGTCGATCAACCTCGGGCTCATCATCTTCGACGTGAGCATCCATCATGTACAAGCCGTCCAGCTCGACACTATTGTCTCTTTTTTCAGTATCGGGCTCGTCATCCCCGTGGACCCGAGTCATCATGTATAACCCATCCAGTTCGACGTCGGCTTCTCTCTTGTCAGAAGCGGGCTCGTCATCTTCCGAGAGGAACATCATCATGTATAGTCCATCTAGCTCGGCTGAAGATTCTGGATCGTCGGATGGTGTTCGTGTGACTTGCCCATTTTCCGGGTGATCGCGTCCTTGTATTTGTCGTTTTACCGTTGACGATCCCTCGTCTGATACGGCTCCGAGATCACGAGTCGTTCCAGTCTTTAAAGGCGCAGATATCACTACACCCAAGAAGAGGGAGATGAATCCGATGTGAAGAGGTGAAGGTCGCATTTTCGCTTGATCGTTATTTCACGAGAAGATTTAATGAAGTGTTGTATATACCATTTAAGTCCCCGCTGTGGTGTTGTGGGAGACGCCCTACTCGCATTTCTGAGGGCATTCCATCATTTATTACCAAGGCAGCTATGTGAAGGGAGCCTGTCCTATCATGAGGTATCAAGGTGTGTCAGCACATTGCAGAAACCGCCCTCAATTGCCTCACTGGCGTGCATTAGTGCAAGATGGACAAGGATCAGCGTTCATCTTATTCGATGAAGACTTGAGCAATTCTTCAGCTCTGCTCATGAGAACAGGCATCCTCATCCTTAATTGCAACGTCAGATGCTGCGCCCCTTCCATGTCCTGTATACTAAAGGCGAGCGTTCATTTTTGCCACACGCCAGGTGAGTTGCCAGGTTCGCGAGGCAATATGTACTCAAATCAAGTACTTTTCTTCTAGATTTCTTTTTACCTTGATTCAAGAACGCAGTTGAGCAGAGTCAACATAGCGAATGCTCAAAAGTATGGCTCCACTCACGAGAATCGAAAAGGAATACCACGCCCTAGCTCAAGAGGATCCAGTTGCTAGCGACGACGAATATCTACGAGAAGAGGTGCGCAAAACCTCGCGAAATCAATGTATTCGCATTACGATATACTTGGTTATTGAAGCCCTAGTGTTCATATCCGTCTTTTTCATCTACGAGCGATATCAAGCAATTCCGAGAGACAAGCCCAGCTTCACCGAGAGATGTAAGGGTACAAAGACTATTGCGCTGTAGAGTGCTAACACAAAAGTCAGATTTCCGGCTTCAAGATTATAACCAAACCGTACACTTTACAGAAAATGTTGAGCTCATGAGGAAATCCTCAAATTCTACCAAATTCTGGATGGACTTGCAGGCCAGTGAGTATTGTGCCCTTGGATCCGCACTTCAGCTCAGCTGGCTAATTCGGAATTGAAGCTAGCGGAATTGTATCTGTGCCTACAGAGTGGGCTCTTGGTCTAGGATTCTCCCCAAGCAGACAATCCCCCGAAACCCCAGGACATAGCATTTACCAACTGGACATGTACCATTCACTACACTGCCTGGTAAGAAACCCAAGAGTCTTACGGAAATCTCTGGAGTTGACTGGCCCTAATGATCCATCTTGTAGTACCATATTCGAAATCGGCTCATGTCGAAACTCCCTTTAGATGTGTGGCCTAGAGACGATGTGCACAGCTTGCATTGTGTAGACTTTCTCCGACAACAAATTCTATGCCACGGCGACACTACACTCCAGGGCACCGATGATTTTCTACATTTCGCCAAGAACCCCGGTCATCTGTGCCGCGATACGCAAGCGATCAGGACATGGGTGGAGGAGCGCAACTGGGCAGGTCATGGGAAATGGATCGAAGACAAATATGGGGTCGTATAATCAAGTAATTGATAATTGGAAGTGTCATTTTGACCGCGGCCGGCATTGAGATTTGATTAAATGTCAGATTGAATATGGTCGAGGCGGAGGAGGCGGGACCTGTTTGGCGATCGCCAAGACTCATATGGCGTTTTCCCCAGCAAACAGTCTCTAGCTTGACGCCATACCTGAAGCGATGGCAGAATTGCCACGGCAATTCGTGTCCTCGATCCAATAGTCGGTATACGGTCCCTAAGCAAGACAAGGCTGACTTGAGCGAGTCACCAAAACATTAGGCTTTTGTGGCCGCAGTGACTCTTGGCGACGACACGGGGATAGTATGTCCGCAACAAACAGTCGTTGTTAGCAGTAGATGATTAAGGCCACACAGCTGAAGCACTGCGCAGTGTTTTGCCTGAAGCTACTTTACTCAGACATGGAACATTGTTCGAGATGCAAACGATTCTCGCACTCATTCATTCATGTGTTTAAATAGTATGAAAAACTCGAGCGATTCCGTGCATTGTGCAAACGGACACCTACATGTATGTACAAACAACTGGTGGACGCCTTCATGTTGCATCTGCCGATAGTGGTGGAGCTTGGTATAGCCATCCCATCTCCACTATGAGCGCCCTTAGTACCTAGCCAACATACCCCGCCATGGCCAGCAGATGGTGATGGGGGAATTTGGAGCGCTCGCTTAAACAAATCCTCGGCAGTGATCTTCTGATCCGCTGCTGCCAAACAAACTAGACATGAACTTGTAGCACGACTGTCTCTGCCTTCCTCATCAATATCTATTTGATTCATCGGTGGGCGATTTGCATTATTTAATCAAACCTTGATTATTACCGATACTATGGCGCCCATCGAATATGTCTTGATCTATCCGCTCTTTGGGATCGTGGCTTTGGCCGTCGTTGTCCTGATCAATGACTATCGGTTGTGGCAGCGTATGCCGCCGGGCCCCCGTCCGCTACCGTTCATCGGCAACCAGCATCAATTGCCAAAATCGAAACCGTGGATTCAATTTGAGGAGTGGTCCCAAAGATTTGGGCCCATCTTCACCATCTGGATAGGCAGGCGGCCAACGATTGTCTTGTCGGATCCCATCATTGCGCAGGAACTGATGGAAAAGAGGAGCGCAAAGTATTCCTCGCGACCGCGCATGATTGCCATGGGCGAGCTGTTGTGGAAAGGCGGTAGCATTCTGGTTCAGCCGTATGGAAAGGAATGGAGTATCCGAAGAAAGCTGCTTCACCAGGCTTTGATGCCCAGGGCACTACAGGAATATCTGCCGATCCAGGAAGCCGAGGCGACTCGTCTGTGTGCTCAACTGTTTGAAAAGCCGGAGAAATGGGAGGCGCTATTTGAGCGCTTCACCAGCAGTATTGTATTTTCCATTGCATACGGGCACCGGATCGATTCCATGGGATCAAGCGTCATCAAGCAGCGCTTCGAGTTCATGCAGTACTCGGCAAGCCTCAATGTACCAGGGAAATACATGGTTGAATCGATACCAGCGCTCAAACACGTGCCCAACTTTCTTGCCCCCTGGAAGGCCGATATCGAGAGACATGGAAAGAAAGAGGCTGATGCGAACATGGCACTGGTCGACGTTGTCCGTTCCGACATTGCAAAGGCCAGGTCATCTGGTGCAATGGATACTCTGCCAAAATCTCTATGCCGCTTGCTACTTGAAATTCGAGAGCGAGAAGCCGGCGAGATCCCCCTCTCGGATCGCGACTTTTCATTTATCCCAGCCTCTCTATTTGGCGCGGGGTCCGACACGACTGCATCAACAATGTGTAGCGCCATTCTTGCCTTTGTGACTCACCCAGATACTGCTCGGTGCGCCCAACTCGAGTTGGATCATGTGGTTGGATCTGATAGAAGTCCTACCTTTGCCGACGCGCCAAAACTCCCGTATCTCACTGCTCTCGTCAAAGAAATCCTGCGCTGGAGGCCAGTCGCAGTTCTTGGAGGCACGCCTCACGCAAGTACCATGGACGACCACTATAATGGATTCTTCATCCCGAAAGGAACGACTGTGCTCGGGAATTCGTGGGCCATCAACATGAATCCCGAATACTACCCCCGCCCGCATGTTTTCGAGCCGGAACGCTTTATTGAGCGGGGCGAGAAGAATGCGACAGAGTTCCGAGGCCAGGCATCACATCCCTCCAAGTCTGGACATTCATCATTTGGCTGGGGTCGCAGGATCTGTCCAGGTGCCGATCTAGCGTACAACTCGCTCTTCATTGCTCTAGCAAAGTTGCTCTGGACTTTTGACTTTTCTGCGATACCTGGTGTACGATATGATATATTTGACTATACTGACGGTTTCAACATCAGACCGCGAAGTTTTCAATGCAAGATCCAAGTCAGGGACGAACATCGAGCGCATGTTATAGGGAAAGAGACACAAGATGCGGAGCGCTTTCTGGACAACTTTTCACCATTCGACTGAGCAAATACGGCTTGATTGCCTCACGCAGAACAGTAGCATAGTCTACACTATTCACACAGATGAGAGCCAAGTGCTTCATTTTGAGTAGTCACTGAACAGGACTCGACACGACCATACAGGCGATGAAATATCGTGGCCCCATTTCACTATCTGCACCGCACCATTCGGTTGCAACTCCAGCTAGCAAGTTTGTAACAGCCGTTCAAAAGTGCCACGATCATTACTCACCCCGCATATCGGCAGTTGCGTATTTACCGGAAGAGAGAGTTAGTACCATGGCAAACAGTCTCCGCGAAGCATGGGGTATCAGCGGGGTAAATAGTCTGGGGGATCACGCACTATTTTCTGCAGGGTTCAGGCTCCATACCTCGATTCAGGAATCTCGTCAGCTGTCTTTATTTATATATACTCATTTGTTAAGAAGTCTTAGATTTTGCGTAATTTTTGTTATTGAAAACCAAATTCTTGCGTTTATATCTCATCGATTCGCGGCCCATCATGACGAATTCGGCCAATGTTGGAAATGGCGCCGGACAAGACAAGACCAAAGTCATAATTGTAGGCGCCGGCTTTGGCGGCCTCACGGCAGCTGTTGAATGTCACCGACGAGGCATTCACGTGGAGATTTACGAAGCCTTTCCCGAGCTCAAGGTCCTGGGCGACATTATCTCGTTTGGCCCCAACGCCGGCCGCATCTTTGCCCGGTGGTCGGACGGCGAGATTGCCGCCAAGCTCAAGCGCGAATGCATCGACTTGAGCCAGTACGGGTTCCGCATTCACAAGTACGATACTGGCGAGATTGTAGCGCAGCAGCCCGCTTCGCAGTCCAATAAGGATGCTCCCACGCTCAATGGACATCGTGGGGAGTTGCACGAGATTGTATTCAACTATGTCCGGGATCAACTTGGTGTGCCTATCCACCTAGGCCAGAGGGTTGTAGAGTACTTTGAGACTGAAGATGATGCTGGCATAATATTAGAAAATGGAGAAAAGGTAAGGTAATCCAAGTAAGACCATGAAGGAAACCACTTACGTTTTTCCAGGTCACTTGCGATTGTGTGATTGGTGCCGATGGGGTTCGGTCCAAGGCCCGGGAGCTGGTCTTGGGCTACGAGGACAAGCCAAAAAGCAGCGGATATGCCATTTGGAGAGCATGGTATGTATCAGAAACTTTTCATCTTATCCGCCTATGCAGAAGCTAAGGCGATGCTCAGGTTTCCCAGCGAAAAGCTGGCCGAAGATCCTCGCACGGCCGAGTTCTGCGTCAACGGAGATACCTTCAATGGTTGGATCGGACCAGATGCGCATTTCCTATTTTCCACGCTCAAAGGTGGCAAGTGCTGCTCATGGGTACTGACGCACAAGGACACATATGATATCGAAGAGTCTTGGTCGTTTCCGGGAAAAATCGAAGACGTCCTAGAGATGCTGGCCGATTGGGATCCCATCTGCAGCGCCATTGTCGAAAAGACGCCTTCGGTAGTCGACTGGAAGCTCGTGTACCGTGAGCCGCTACCGCGATGGGTGAGCAGTGGCGGAAGGATTGCCCTGATTGGAGACGCTGCGCACCCATTCCTCCCAACTAGTGTGCAAGGCGCTTCGCAGGCCATGGAAGATGGCGTGACTATTGCATCGTGTGTAGCAAAGGCTGGCAAAGGCCGGATTCCTCGGGCTCTCCAGGCTTATCAAGATATCAGGTGAGTCCCATAGCCGAATAATGTGGTAACATTTCTGACCTCATGATCTATAGATACGAGCGAGTCGGAGCCGTCCAGAAGACGGGAGAGTCGACGAGGGAGCGATGGCACAAGGCAGATTGGAAGAATGTCAAGCAAGATCCAGACAGCATAAAGCTACCACGCGAGGACTGGATTCTTCAGTTTGATGCTGAGCGCCACGCATCCGAGGTTTTGGAGGAGTTGTTCCAAAAAGCCTAGCATTCATAAACGCTTCTTAGGTGGGCCTCTTGGAGGTGGAATAGGTATACTTTGAGATAGAGGACATTTAAACCTAGAATTTACAAGAGAGCACAGAATTTGCAAGATATGTGTTATACAATATGACGAGTAAGCAAGGACAGAATATTTGACTATTTCGCGACATGGATTTCCTTGGGCGCACTGGATAGGTAGGATAGTAACCATGCCAACTATATTCAGTCGCTCGACTCCACAGCGCCGTTCTTTTGGTAGCGTACAAAATCGGCCTGTCGTTAATTAAAGAGCATACACCAACGAGGAATCTGGGATACCAAAGCCCAAAAATTTAAAAAGAATTTAGAAAATATGTCAAATCTCAAGATATTGTTGATTGTAAGATTATCGTACCATCAGAACTCACAAGAATTTCCATATCATCTGTACCGCTTCGAGTCTATCCTGCGCCCCACTGCCGCCATATACTACGACACGCCGTGTTGGCCTGGCTTTTTTTTCTTTGCTTACTCGTTATAATCTGTCTCATCCGCCACTCAGCTCTATCCGATATTCCACACGAGCACAATAAGCTCGCGCATGTGGCAGCTCGCAAGGGTAAGGTAAAGAGACTTTTGAAACGTATGAATTCTGAATACGAGCATGCCAAGTGAATTGAATGGGCCCTGTCGGTTTCGCAACACGAACGTGCCAAGTGACCCAAATGGACCTGCGCTTGTCTTCTAGAAGCATGGAATTACTAGGGAATGGCTGTGGGCGAGGGACGGTTGTAGTGGAAGCGGGCACCCTAAGGGGCACTATCCACCCCGGACACCCCGGACGGGATGGCAGTGCCCAGAAGCCCGACGAATCGGACATTTTGCGTATCCCACATTTAGACAAGATCGTACTGGCATTGCTCTGGTCGCATTGCTCACCTCATATACCAGCGCCAGTGAACCAAGCGTGGACTTGTTCCTTAATTATATGCTTATTGACATGCTTAAGCGAGCGACAGGCCGAGGCATGGTGAGGTTGAATAAATCAGACGAAAAAACTATAAAGCGTTGCCCATTGTCGACATCATCATGGCTGCTTTCTCTTGGCCCATCTCACAATTTGAGTCGTCTCTCGCTACACATCTAATTACACACTAGTCATTCGTTTCAAGACCTAGAGTATTCACAAAATGCTTCCTCGCTCGCTTCTCACTATCTTGGCACTCGCGGCAACTTCTGCCGCGAGTGCCATACCCCGTGCAGACACCACCTGCACCAACCCGGCCGTTCGCAAGGAGTGGCGCGAGCTTGATGACGCCGAAAAGGCCGAATACCTCCGTGCCGCTGTCTGTCTGCGCCAGCTGCCAAAGGAAAAGTACGCCGACATTGAAGCCGTCACAACGCGCATGGACGACCTGGTCTACACGCATTTCAGTCTCAACACGGAGATTCACTTTGTCGCCAACTTCCTGCCGTGGCATCGATGGTTCGTGCAGCTGCACGAAAACTTGCTGCGCACCGAGTGTGGCTACACCGGCGTGCAGCCGTACTGGGACTGGAGCATTGACGCCGATGCCGTCAACACAATCAACTCACCCGTCTTTGACGCGGCCACTGGATTCGGCGGCGATGGCAAGCGCACCGGCAGCGGCGTGCCGGGCTTCGAGCGCTGCGTCATTGATGGACCTTTCGCCAACACCAACCTAACACTGGCCATGGGTTGGCCCGATATGAACACGCCTGGCAACCGCTTGCACTGCTTCACACGCGAGTTCAACGGCGGCTTGGGCAATGACGAGAACGGCGATCCCATTATTGGTGATATGCAGGCCGGAGCTTACAACTCCAAGACTATGAACACCATTTACGGCTTTGACACCTTTGCCCAGATGGCTTCCATGCTCGAGGGTCTTCCTCACGCGCAAAGTAAGATTTTTCCCTTCAACCTTGTTCTTGTGTCAAAGATACTGACCATGTCGGCAGTCCATAGCATCATCTTTGGCGATATGGGCCCGGCCACGTCGCCCAACGAGCCACTCTTCTTCTTGCACCACGCCAATGTCGATCGTGCCTGGGCCAAGGTATGAAAAACTTTTACCCCCTATCTCTTTACCTTCTTTCGTCAGTTACTAACGGTCACCCAACAGTGGCAAGGACGCAACGCCACGCGCCTCGCTGATTACACGGGCTTCGTGGATCAGGACGATACCATCCCGGCCTCGCTCACTGATGCCATGCCCATTATGGAGCTTGGCGACACAGAGCCTGTCGTGCAAGACTACATGGACATCCAAGCAGGTCCCCTTTGCTACACCTACTCGTCCATGTAAATGCCTCTGCAAGCCCGGAGGGGCCGCGTAAAACATTTACTAGTGGCAACTTGAAAGGCCGTTTTCAAGCCGAGAACTCAAAAATAGCCCGCAAGGGCAAAAGACCTTGACGTCCGAAAGACCAGCAGTCCAAAACTCCTACATCGAAGCTCGACCACTTGGCCCGGCGTCTTGGTTCGAAGTCAGGTGATTGCAACTTATTCCCAAGGGCCGACAACGATCAGTCACCTTGAGTTGCACCAAGTGACGGCGAATGGAGAAAAAGGTCCACAGAAGCCTTTCGTCCGCGAACTGACCTTGGCAGTACTTGGGGTGTAATAGCCATGTTAGGAAGAAAAGAAATGGAAATGGATAAAATACTACGAACAACCCCTTAAGGCAAGGCAATCGATAAAGGAAATCAGTTGACTTTACAAACTCGGTATCTACAGCATGGCAGCCATACGTGGACTTCCAAGCATGCAGTGCCTAAAGTTAGTCAAGATTGGTGCCTGAATGCCGGCACTTGAGATGCAGGAGACCGGGATTAGGGTGGTCGTATGCCAAAGGTTAAATCTTGAGTTGGCTCTAAGATTACTTATCATGATGAGACGACCAGTGACTACTTTGAATCTTCAGGTAGATAGCTGCTCATGTTGACTTGACCTGCTTTGGCTATTGCTACAACCGAAATATCAACGAATTTGTCAACATTGTTCACTTTTCTGACACATTTGCGTCGAAGGGAACGCACATGGAAATATTCCCGCAAAGGCGCTTGAAAAATGTAAAAGGAGTGCAAGAATCTAAGCCAAATGTTTCACGATGGTCGTATGAACTTTCCCTCACCTCACACTGGGGCCATAGAATTTCTCGGCGTGATGGGTTCAACCTGCCCTGGCCGCCATCATACTCCGTCTAACTTGCCAAGTGTCGGAAACAGTCCAATGTCAAAAATGCTTGGGAGGAAATGGCACCTTGAGGGATGCTGCCAGTTTCGCCGTTGTTGGAATCGCCGGACTTGTTGCCCTCAATAAATTCAAATATAGGCACCTGATCAATACAAGGTTTGAAAAAAAAAAAAGAAAAGAATTGTCTGAATGAGAATCTTTTTTTTTTTTTGTGTATAAAAGCTGGTAAGCCGCCTTAAAACGTCTACGGTTCAGGGTATGAGAACACTTTCATCCATAAATTAACAGATGACACTTAAGCAACATTCATCCAAACAACAACATGAGCGAACAAAGATCTGACAACATCACCGGCATTGAATCCGATCCCTACATTGACTGGGTAGAGCACACAGGAGAGGACATGATGAACTTGAACCAGCTCGCAATGCTACCAAATTCCAAGCACCCCATCAATCCCGTCTTCGTCTCGCTCGATCTTAATTGGTCCATCGACAGCGGAAGGATTAATCAAATTGGCTTTGCCTTTTTTGACACGCGAGAGCTATATATGCCTTGGACTCATGGGCCTCCAGTCTTTGTTCGAACGTACGACATCGAGGGCGAGACGCCAGCCAGTTCTCTCTCCAACGTTCCCCCAACACGCATTCGCCAGAGCGACATCAGGCTTGTCATTATGCACAACCTTTGCATGCCAAACATGGACAAGAATGGAACCAAGTGGCGGAATGTTGTATTGACTGGCCAGAACATCCGCCGCAACCTCTTCCTTCTGTGGTCGTGCGTGGGCCTCAACGTCAAGGCCATTTGTCCGGTCATGGCCGTTTTGGACCTTGAGGTCCTGAGCCCACAATTGATACCGAAGCAGATAATGCATCGTACCTTTACAGAAGAAGAGAATACTGGAAATAAACTGCGGGATCTGTTGCGCGAGCTCGGGCTCCGCATCAACCACAGGGAACTTGGCAACGCCGGCATGGACGCCAAAAACGCCCTCTATGCGACGCTGACGCTCGCCGTGCGCCACTGGACGGCAGACGACGTCCGCCATGACCGCCACGCCTGGGGCAACATTGCAGGTTTCATCAATTCTGTGGATTGGATTTTTTCAGCCGGGGAGGATTACATTTTAGAGCCCTTTGCCGCGAGCACAACGGCCGTGGGCGTCGAGGGCGGTGCCCTAGAGGTGCACCTGGCAACGCCGCCATCCCGCTCTCTTGTTGATATACAGGCCATCAGGAGGTATATCGCTGATCGAGACGATCCCAAGACGGCCGTGAGACGGTTCGTGCAAGCTTCTCACAATATTCGATTTGTTAGGCCGGGAAACGACCATACTGTTCTTCCTACTGGTGTCCCTCAACTCCCAAATTAGTCTCGGGAAATAATTGGACGGGATTTGCAACGGCGATATAAGCGGAGAAGTGACGGAAGCAGATTGTCTTTCAAGCGAGACTCTGTCAACTTAGCGAATTGACAGTGTTTGTACTTGGCCATGCGAAAGCAGTTGCTGTACTTCAACCGCATAGTACTTCAGTAATCATCCTGATTGCTATTCGATATTTCTCACTGGGCCAATATTTGAAGTAGAAGATGTGGTTCAAGGAGCGTGTGGAAGATATCTGAGTTGGTCCTACGGTCTACAGAAGAGTGGTGCTAGAGATTTATGTACTATTATAGCTAAGCAGGTGATCTGCAGTAGGTACTAATTACATCAGTTCCATAACTTCTGTATCACCCATCACTTTCTAGTCTTCAACGCCTGGGAGACTTTTGCCATTTCAGAGGAAACCTTGAGAAATCCTTCCATCATGGAGTCCTATTTGACTGTTAGACAAGGGGTAAATCGCTTTCTTTATTGGGGCTTACAAAAATTGAACTTGGCAACAACTTCCATGCCAAATGGTTCACAGCAGCATCTTTTCCGATCCACATCTCCCCGGTGGTACCCTTCTGGATCGCCTTGACTACCTGATGGCCGTAGGTCAGAGGGTCTGGCGCTCCCTCTTGCAGGCGGCCGTCTGCCATGCCGTAGATGTATTCGCGAATCACATAATAATAGGACATTTCGGGAATCTTGGGCATCTCTGTGTGTTCAAAGGCTGAAGTCTTGACGCTGGTGGTGATGAGGGTCAGAGATCGGACGCCTAGGGGCTCGAGCTCGCGGCGCCATATTTCGCTTGCCATGATGAGTGCCGACTTTGAGCTGTTATACATGCCTATTGTGAGACAAAGAGGCAAGAGGTTAGCCGCTGAAATATCATTGGAACTGAAGAGGGAGAGGGATGTGGTAATCACTCATGAAAGGCATTGGTAGATGTCCGGCAGCAGACGCTTGGTGCACAACTGTTCCCCGCGCCTGTATAAGCAAAGGAGCAAAGGCTTGAAGAACTGCCAATGGGGCGAACAAGTTGAGATTGAACAATTTGCGGGCGTCGTCGAGGTCCGTGTCTAAACCGGGCATAATGAAATTCTGGCCACTATTGTTGACAAGAACATCGAGTCGCCCCCCAGTCTCTGTAGATACTCTAGTGACAGCGGCTTCGATTGAATCTTGCGAGAGGACATCGAGCGTCAGAAGCGTGACGTGTGGCGCCGTCGTGAGACTCTGAGACGCCTTTGCTGGGTTCCGTACGGTGGCGAAGACTTGGAATCCTGCCTGATGGAAGGCTTCAGCCATGCCCGCGCCAATACCTCCAGTCGAACACCCAGTGATGAGGACTGTCTTTCTAGGAGAAGTCATTTTGTCTGTTAAACACGTGAGTTGATTGTGGGTTTTTGTCTTGCAGTAGCAACTGAGTGGCAGCTTTTATTGACAGTGACACAAGCTGTAGATATATAGGTATTCGATTGACCAACGCGTAATGACAGCATCCCGTCAATCCGAGAAGGGAAGTTTGAGACGCCCGCCTTCCACCGAGATATATTCTATTTTCAGTTCCCGAGCACGTATACTCTGGCCATGTGCGCATCTATGTTTGCCCCTGTCCCTATCAGTCATACTTTGTTTTTCGCCTTACCCAAAGCGGCAAACAGTAAAAGCTTGGCATCAGCGCCCTATCCGTAGGAGCCGGAACCTGGCTGCTGTTATGATTCTGAGACCATGTACTTCATGCCCTGCTATGTTATGGTAGGTACCTTGACTGTTGGCCGACATGTATCTCGCAGACACCTGGGCCCCACACGTCGACTCTCATTGATGGATGAGATGATCAACCATAACTTGTCTCAAGTCCCCAACATCACTCTACACCTCTCTTATTCTCCCCTCCACTTCGCATTTCATGAGAGATTAACTGTCACCATTTTTCGTGATGGTTTACTCGCCGCCTCGCCCTTTTGCGCATATCGACTATTGGCCACTTTAGGGAAACAAAGTACAACGCCAAGAGGTCAAACATGGCCAGTACCGTGGGGGTGCACCCTCATCTATCGCCCAACATGCCATTTATTGTCTCATGCAGTACTGAAAAAGTCGACCAAGCCACCCGCAAGTTAATCAGGAGCCACGTTATGCGCGGTAAGAAGACGAAAAAAGTCAAGAGACTGGCTATCGCCTCGAGTCTTTCACCGGCTTCTTCGGCCGAGCCCGACAAGATCCAGGTCAATATTCACGATGTCATCAGCATGTATTCGGTACTGCAACCCCCCGTTTGCTTATTCCTTTATCCATGTTTTGTGAATTTCCCAGATGAGATTGAGCCCAGAGTCCTTTGGGAAATGCAACAAGGTGAGTGGGATACCAGGCGCAGTGTTGTCGTATGATGTGGTGCCGGATCGAGTCATGACTAGCCCAACTTACTTCTTCAGTCTCTAGCGTTGCCATGAGGATCATATTTCCACTGCTGATGGACTTGGGCTACCACCCCAAAGGTCAATCATGGTTCTTTCCCACGGGCAATGACGCCGCAGCTTGGCATATAAATGCTTTCGCTATACAAAGCTTTATTGATAGAGTCCTCCACGGCCGACCCCAGCACAAGGTCAACTCAGTGGCGACGCGTCACTACTTGAAGGGTCTTGATATCCTACGCCAGAGGCTGGCAGGCAATGATGATAAGGCAAAGGTTTCTGATGCTACTATCAGTGTAGTCTTGAAATTGGCTAGCGCAGCAGGGTTTGACGGGGATACTGCGACTGCTAAACGACACATGCAAGGCCTTCGCAAGATGACCGATATGCGCGGGGGTTTGGCTGCCATGAGTCACAATCCAAAACTCTTGGTAGAGATCTGGAGGTAACATAAAGTCTGATTTTGCTTGTGATAGCCTTGATGTTAATCTTGGGCAGATGTGATCTAAGCATTGCGTTGCTCGCTTGCTCAGATCCAGTGTTCTACTGTACACCCCACGAACCGGTGCCTGATTACCCGCCCGAGGTGTTTCCGGACTTTGGTGTTGGCCATGGCGGCGGCGCATATCTCCAGGAGGATCAAAGAGTCATTCATTTCCTTCACAAAAGTACAGCACAAGTCTGGTTGGCCATGAGAAAGTTTTGTCTACTGGCCAATCTGGGAACACAGACACGGATGCGCCTGTCGCCTATAGCGATCTATGGCACAATGAGAGCAGTCATGTATCGCCTTCTCCGAATGAAATATGAGGCAGGGACGCTCGACGAGTCATTGAGGCTTGGTTTACTGGCTTTTACTCATCATGTTTTCTTGCAGTGGCAGGACATGAAAATGCCTCCACACCACCCCTTTTCCGGGATATACCGCCATTATCTGCAAGACTATGCCCTCAAAGATACAATGCCACCGCATCTCTCCCTGTGGCTTCTGATGATTGGAGAGGTTTCAAGCTTTAGCCTTTCGGGTGAATGGCCATTGCGTGATCATTTGCAAACACAGATCGAGAAGAATGGAATAAGATCATGGAATGATATGGTTTACGTTTTGAAATCTTCCCTTTGGATATCCATATTGGACGACAGATCCGGAAATATTATCTATGACACGATTTCCGAGAAATTTAGGCATCCTAATGAAAAGGTTTAGGAGTTGTGTATTACATGAATAACCTCGTTCTAACAAGTTCCTCTGGCCTATACCTACGTAGTAACGAGTCTTATAGCGGATTTTCTGTCGCGTCGCGTTGGAGCCTCACAATGTTACTGAGTTTCTAAGCTATTTATTGCTTCCTTGATGTTTGAGGAGTTCTAGGAGAACTTTCGTGTCTGCCTTGATGACACATTTTGAATTTTTCTGTCTGAGGGAGTCAGTAGCAGAGACAGGTAGTGTATTCACACGCAGTTTGACCATATACGTGCATTGCAAGCTGACTACCAAGTCGTGCGTATTCGTGAGAGCTACTGGAAAATTTTAGTTTGCAATGAAAAGTGAACGGACATGCGTGGCTAAATGCTGAAAGCTCCTTATAAGACAAACGAGACGTTTTACCAAACAAACGCAACGCCTGGCACAATCAACAATTATGTCGGGACCAACACCTAGCTCCATATTTGTAGGTTTGAAAACGGTCTCCCATTCGACATCCTCACAACAGATGTTGTGCCCTGGTCTTGATTAGGTGCCAGGGAAAAAGCAGCCAACTAGAGCCTCTAGCAAAGTCGAACCATGATAGTGATCAGCATTAGAAGGCCAAATACATGATGTCCGCGTATATAAAACGTTCGCCGCTTGTAAAGATGCCGACATTGGTTTAATTGAAAATGATATTCCCGAGAAGACTTCACTGCCATTGTGTCATCCTGTACCATTTGCGTGTTTTCAACTACGCAGAATCGCGAGACATCGGACACGTCCGCGGATCTTCCAGATCGGAGTCAACCGAGGCAGCTTGGATAATCTCTTAGCCCCAAGGACTTTTGTGTCCAGGACGTGGTGAGACTGAAATTCTGCGGAATCAAGATCACCAAGACCAGCATGCGGTAGAGGACATGTAATATCTGAATGGGTCGTGGAGAGGGTACACGATGGGCCATGGATGAACATGGACGGAGATCAAAAGAGATGAACGAAAGTGAACATGTTGCAACATGCCCTCCCCTCGACCACGAGACTCGTGATCACAGATGAGACCTCGACCTCGCTGGAAGACTGTCTACCTACCTTGCCTGCAGCTGCAGAAGGCAATGTCCCCCACTTGTCAGTGAGAAGGGAAAGAAAGCTAGGTGGGGGATCTTTGCTTCATGTTGTTCTGCCACTTTTCTGCCTAGCTCACCGCCAAGGTCTTCGCGTTGCTGCAGCGCAACCAGCATCACGTGGGGGACACAAATTCTTTTCTATAGATACTGGCCCAATTCCCAGAACCTGACCAAATCTTTTTTCCCTTCCCCTTCTTCCTTGCCCATCAATCAAGCACAATAGCTAGACATCATTGTTCTACCAAATCAGACAATATCAAGCCTTGCTATCTTGCGCATCACAGCACCAACTTTTCAAAAGCTCCATCATCATCCCCAAGCCTTTCTCAAGTCATTCGACATTCCATCCGGCAGTACAGCAGTCTTGAATCCTGTGAATCGCAATGTCTTCCGCTATCAAAGCAACCCGCGCGCCCCCAGGCATGTCTTCATGGACAGAGAATGAGTTGAGTTACATCGATGGCGACAGATACAGTAAGATGATTTCCCACCGCGTCGCCTTGTTCTCGTTTGTCTCTCCCGTTACTGATCGTTACAACCTAGACCTGGATAGAATCAGGCACTACACCGGCGGAGTTGAGATCTATCGACGCGGGTACGACGGACTCAAAGTCGCGATACCTTCTAGACTTGCCGCAGAGTTGGGATCGCTCATGTTTCGCGCAAACAACAACTGCATTGGTGGCAACACACCTCGAGAACGCAGCCGCTGGGCTCTGAAGGAGACTATGTCCAAATACCGCGGCGATCGCGTCCTACTGGACATTACGAGCGGCGATGAGGACACCCTTCGCCATATCACGGCAGCAAATGACATCGAAATGGGCGATCTACTATGCCAAAACCCTGCTGTCCTGCCTAAGGCCTACAAGAACTGGGCTCCAAACAATACCGAGATGAACATCTCGCCCAACGGCTTCAGAGTCGTATTCCGGGACAGCTCGAAGCGTGATTTGATGAAGGTCATTTATGGCGATTACAAAGAGGCCAATCCCGATGCCAGCAAGAGCAGCAGCGGTCTCAGAGCTCCTGCAGGTGGCCAGATCCACAAGCCAGGTCCCCTTACCCCCCAAAAGAGAAAGGCAGCCGATCCGCAACATAAGGATCGCACAAAGGCAGCACTCTCGCAAATCTCTCGCGACAAAGGATTCAAACAACAAAAGACCAGAAAATGAGCTATCCGTCGAGGTCAACCGGCACGGCCAACAAGCCAAGGATGCTTCCATGGGCGCCTTCGGCGCAAGGGTGTACACCCCGTCATTAGTGTGGCCCACTTGACTGCGACCACTGAAGGCGATGATCCGTTCGCTCGGCGTCAGACGGCACCAAGACCAATTGAGTCTGATGAGCAAGATGACGACAAACCGGATGACGATCCCACCTACGAAACAGAAGTTGGCAAGACCATCGCCTCCGGAATTGAGGAGCCGTGTGAATAAATCCTTCCCTGCCTGAGATGTTAGTGGTTCTGAAGGCTCGGATACATAAGTGCGACTTCGCTGTGATAATATAATTAAGGCATTGGTGTCCTTCCACAAGATTCTAATTGCACGAAGCTCAATCCGGGCAGCGTTACAATCATACGTGCTATGTAAAGGTTTCACGAGACCAATAGGTATCGAGTAAATAAAGGAGATGTCAATTGTGATTCTAATCAATCCATGAAGCTCGCCGTCAATTCTTGAACAAATTGACCTTGTGGCAACTCTCGAGATTTCGAGCTACTTTGATCTCAGAATGAGAACGAACTGCTGGCCTGGTGTGCAGTGATGAATCCAATGCACACTTTCAATCTCTCAGCTGTTCCATGGATCAAGCCCCCATCTCATTCGGTCAGGTATAGCTGCTCCCGCCGCAACCGTCTCAGCGATTATGTCCGTTCCCGAATTCGTAGACCCGTCTGGAACTCCTGCAAAGGCGCCAGTGGCTTTGTTCTGGATGCTAAACGATTACTTGAATTAGATATCCACTAAACGGGAGACCGAGTGCAGTGTCACTTACACAAACGTGGTATAGCCTCCAGTGGGAGATGATCTGATGTACCAGTGACAGAGAGGGTCGGTGGGAGAGATTTGCGGAGTAATCACTGCACTACCTATTTTCCTGTTAGTTAACTCCTCAGATAACCCTTTGAGCACAAAGGGAGTATTGATTGAGATGGACAGAAACGGCTAGAATTATTGCGCTAACCTTTAGTCGCTAGAAAGTATCCAGTCTGCTTATTGATGATCAGGTATTCCTAATCCAATGTGTCAGTTGTTTTGTTGAGCGCAACAATCTGCCAAAAGTCGTTACTGCTCGGAGGGGAAGTACGAGTGCTTTGAATTTATGTAAGTACTTGGAATTTGTTAAACCAAGGGACAATACTTACGACGTCTTGACAGCGGCGGCAGGGCTCGTGTCTGCTCCCCATGACTTCATATCAAGATTGGTAGCAACCCACGGAACAATGATGTAAAGACCAATGCCTACGAACATCTTGAAAGACAAACCGGAGAACAGCCTAGATGAGAAAAAATGTTAGAGATTGGAAAGGGCCTGTAGCAAGACCGACTCGAGTGATAGGGTCCTAATAAGATACGGAACATACCGGCTTTTATAAACAGAAAATGCCTTGTTTATATTTTTCTGTAGGCCTTGGATCACTTATCATCTGTTACCAAGACCTCGTAAACGGGCCTATTGCACCGGAATCATTACCTCAATCTGTCCCTCTTGCAAAATTTCACCATTAGCCACGAGATTTGTATATTTCATTTGACTCATCCACCTAAGACGTGGTCATGACCTCGGCTCAAGCATCAAGTCTGCAACAACTCAAGGTTTATACAGCTTTTTTTTTTTCCCCCTCCCGCTGCCCCTTAGTACCTATCCTACCTGCCGATGTGAATGGATGTAAATGGCGCCAATTTTGCGATACATTCAAGCAATCTTCATGGACACAGCTGAATGAATGGAGTATAACTTCCATTTTACGTAAGTGAGCCAATCGGTGATATGGTTCCATTGACACCCGAAGTTGGAGCTGGAAGTGAGACACTAAGCCGAAATTGTACTATAACCCAGAGTCCAGACTGCAGATAAACGACCGGCAGTTGGGAAAAGGGCAGACGCTAGCAATTCGCCGACACTTCCAAAAGAGTGAGCCAATGTCTTTCACTAAATCCGAGTCTCGTGAGGAAATAGTAGTGATTTTTGAGTTTTCACACGCCTCCAACCTCGGGAGAGGTCTGGGCCCAATACTGCGCCGTGGCGGTAGACGGAGAAGACAGCTGAGGCGCAACGTGCAGCGGAAATCCCGTTCACCTGATCAATAAAAGAAACGTGTAAACCCAAGCATTTAGTGAGTAGTTACTTGACACGTTCCGAAGATTCTACATTAGCACCTTTGCAGGACTGATAAATCTGAGGAATAATATCAGACTGTCGTGTTTATAGCCTTCAATAAATGCAATCTATAGATGTTTGCCTTTCAATATCGAAAGTCTAGATTCTCAGAACAAGAAAGCCCTTTTGGCGAAATAAGTCCAGTATTGTGCCGTGTCTCGTATCTTGAGGTTATCTCTGCTCACCCTGCGGGAGGCGCCGCCCATCGTGGAACGCTATATTTCTTTTACTAGTCTGAGATGACAGCGGCGTTCCCACTTTTGCCACATGGCCCAACGATATCAAAGAGAAATATCTGAGCGCCGTTAATAGCATCAACACAGATTTTGGGCAAGAGGTTCGCCGATCGAGCTCAAGTAGCAATCCGTGAATTCATGAGTATCTGGGATGTACTTGCTACGTTAATGCTTGGGTGGCCCCGGTTCATCCCCGGGAGCTTCCGTACATCTATCTGGACGCCGTGAATTGATCAGTGTGCTCAAGCACACCCTGGTGTATGGGATCCATGATCTACTATCTGACACTTAGGTAGCTCTCTTAGGGTACGATTTTATCACCAAGTCTGGATCGGTGCGTCTTGATCTGTCCAGGACGCAAAAACATTCGTGAACCATGAGTCATCATTCAAGTCCATAGGATACACGCTAGAAGGCCCATCATACACGGGAGCAGTGTTCCTTGTAGCTGTTGGCACAGAAGTCGTTTGCTTTAGCGCCGCACTCCAAACCGGGAATGTCGCTTTCAAGGCTTCTGCCGATTTTGAGAAGATATTGTTGCTTTTGTGAAGACGAGCCGCGTTGCTTAGGTGATTAATAGCTCGATTCAGGTAGCTAAGCACGTTAATGGTCGCCTGCATCGTTGCCTTGTCCCAGGCAGGCTCTTCCAGCAGGGACAGTCTGTATAACAGCTGTAGACTGTGGGAGAAATGCAACATGATGAAGCAAGAAATGCCTGCACACTCATCGGCACCAATGGACAGAAAGTTCTCAA
Organism: Pestalotiopsis fici W106-1; assembly: GCF_000516985.1. Lineage (NCBI taxonomy): Eukaryota > Fungi > Ascomycota > Sordariomycetes > Amphisphaeriales > Sporocadaceae > Pestalotiopsis > Pestalotiopsis fici. Next base: position 956,666 of record NW_006917091.1, on the reverse strand, counting down.
CACAACACTTCGCTGCCTGAGTGCAGACGCTCAAAGCTTCGAGGCGACCAGGATCAAAAGTAGAGCTCTTCTGTGCCAAGGTGTGCTGAAATAGAATCTGCTCCGAGATCATGGCTTCCGAACTATACAAGTAGGACAGAACTACCTCTGCAAAATTTATCAGCTTGCCGATCTTGGCTGGATTCAGGGAGCGGACAGAGACGAACTGTGCTGAAGGAGCTCGGGAGGCAGCGTCAATTTGATTTGCTGCACAGACGACTTCAAAGACTGCAAGAACAGCATCGCTACTCCCTGTGGGGCCACGGAAAACGACTCTCGACCGGTGACTCTTGCTGTATCATCTGCCATCTTCATGACCCGAGCAATAGCCACGAGGGTAGGATCGCCAGGAACCTGGGTTGCCTGGGATAGTCTGATGATGGCATCATCTATGCGAAGATGCCATTTCAGCGGCTCATGCCGCACCAGCAAGGACACACTCAAACGGCCACTTAGTACATGGACTCTATCATAGATGGCAGATGAACCTACGTCGATGCGGCTGCAAAGCAGCCTAAAAGGGCCCGGTCGGCATCATGGTTGCGGGGTACCTCATCGGCAACTTGTCGTGGCGCACCGCCAGCCGAGCTGACGCAATTCAGTACCGTTGCAGAGCCCTCTGGGACAGTTCTGTCGAGCCCCAGATCAACCGCCAACAAGACAGCCAGGTTTGATAGAGTATAGTAGTGGTTCTTGCCACGGCTAAGATCGAAAGACCTAGTGAGCGCAGTGAGCGCTCTTGATCGCGAGAGTAAACGGAGTGCATATACTCAAGTACTTACCAGGTCATGTAGCACAACAGTCCCACCAAGAGGTCCAAACTTCCTTGGCCTTGAATCACAAGCTTATTTGCTAGTGTGTGTTGTACACGGGCTCGAAGCACTGACTGTGCCCCCGGAATCGTGGAGCAGATGGCTTGTATGCTCGTCCACATAAATGGCCACTCCCGTTGTATTTCTTCGGCACGGCTCTGCGGCGACAGATCCACGATGGGCATAAAGCTGAGGTGTTGTGAGCGAAAAAATAGCAGGCAGCCAGTGTCTATGGCATATAATGGTAGGTGCTCGTCGCTACTAGTAACGACAAACGAATCACTGGTTGCCGGCGTAGAGATATGGCTGTTGTCGCTGGTACTGTTGACTGTGTCATTGAATTCGTCCTGGGCCAGGCCGTGGGTCTGCGACCAGCTGCTACCGCGTGTCCCTGAGGTCGTGGTGTTGTGTTGTGCATTTTGCTCCAGAGGAAGCCTTGTAAAATGCTGTGCATCAAGTATTGAAGCCAAGTCGTGGAGTCTCCCTTCTATGTGAGTTTTCCAATTTGCATCGACCTGTTTTTTTGCTCCTCGCCTCCTCGACGAAGGAGCAATGACGCATTCCTTGCCGAGACGATGGCACCTTGTTCATGCGTGTTAGCAGGACCACTCACCACAGATCGTGGTGCTACATTCGGCCCGGTCAGACTTGCCTCTCACAGCTGCCACCAGCTCTACTCGTACAGCAGGCCTTTGCACGAGAGCAATTCACACATGCTTGGCCGTATGCCGCCCGTGCGCTAGATCCCGGGGATGGTTCCATGTGGCTTAATTCGTCCTCCTAGGTAACTCCGGTGCCGTCGGAAGTATTGATAACATGCGTACAACACCACAAGATACGTTGTTTAGCGCACGTGTACGTGGATAATAGCAATGCCGCAGGAGTTTGAAAGATAGCGTGCAAATGGGGGAGTTGGGAAACGAAAGGTGCAGAAAATTGATGTCAGATTTACACGGCTTTAAAAACGCCGCGGCTTTTAGAATGCCGAACGCCGACGGGATGATCTCAAGGTACCAGCTCTATGCGCGAACATCAGCTCGGGTCTATGCATCAAACATCAATCATGATGAACTAAAGCTGTACAGAAATTCGTACTGTCACCTGGTATAGATCGGCACCTTTGAAATCAAACCTTTGATTAACACAATAACGTTGTGTCAGTGGTCATGTCCTGGACCTAGGTATGGATGTATGCTTCACAAGGCCAGTAAGCGAGTGAGATAATAAGCAAGCCAAGAGGTTTTAGGCGACTTACAAAAAACAGTAGCGACTATGACAAATCCGTGGCCATACTTACACCTATCAGAACTCTCTTTCGGAAGATTCTTGGGGAGAAAAGCAATGTGACGATCCCGACGGTATTTGAAATTGCGAATGCCGGCCCCTGTATTGTTGTCTCGGCCATGTACCGAGATCGTTGAGACACCCATGCAATCAACAGACAACTTTTATTCAATCTTGACTACTAAAGAATCTAAAGCTTTTTTAATTTTGATCTCCACGGATTAAATGCTTTTGGACAGCCATACTACTTGGTGAGAGCTCGATGATCTCACAAAACAACACTCTTTCCTCGTAGCAAAACAGACGACTATCGATTTGCCATGGCAGAGTCGATACCAGCTCACGAAAAGGAGGCGCCTTCTCCAGATGCCGAGGCGGGAGTTTTGGACGACACGAGGACCCCCACGCCCGCCAAAGAAGATGAGAGTTTTATCACTGGTTTCCGGCTGGTCACTGTCATCAGCAGTGTCACACTAGTGGTGTTTCTCATTCTACTGGATCAATCCATCATCAGCACGGCCGTTCCCCAGATTACTTCGGACCTCAAGTCTCTGTCCGACGTAGGTTGGTATGCTGGAGCTTACCAGTTGGCAAGGTACATTCTTTCCCTGGGCGTTTCTTGAACCGAGTCTTTGACGAGCAAATCCTCTTGTATTGGTCAATGCTCTTCGTCCTTTACTCCCAAGCCAAGAAGCTGATAGTCCATAATGCAGTGCTTCCTTGCAACCGCTTACCGGCAAGATCTATACCCATTTTCGCGCAAAGGTCTGAGATGATCCAGAAAACAGAGAGATCCCCACTTCCAAGGCTGTATCAAAAACAAGTACTGACCTCATGTCTCAATCTGCAGTGGGTCTTCTTGATCTTTGTTTTTGTCTTCGAAATCGGCTCTCTTATATGTGCCCTGGCCAACTCATCGTCGATGCTCATTGGCGGTCGCGCCGTAGCTGGCTTGGGCTGCTCCGGGTTGGTGAACGGAGGAATGACTATCATTTCCGGCTCTGTCACCATAGCAAAGCGTCCTCGTGAGTGACTTACAAGTCTCTTGTTCATCAAACGCAGCTGGTTCTAATCACAAACCCATGGCAGTATATACCGGCATTATGATCGGAGGTAAGTCTCGGAAGAGTCTGGCCGGTGCAGTAACGAGAATTTTGATTAACTAATTTGGTACCTTAGTTGGCCAGATCGGACTGATCACCGGACCTCTTATTGGCGGTACGTAGAAAAGTTACTCTCAGGATGCTACGTTCATAAAGTCTTGCATTGAAGCTAACTAGGTGGTGTTATAGGTGCACTCACGGAATACACGACTTGGAGATGGTGTAAGTAACCAACGTGCCCGAGCGCGCCTAGATACCGTTACAGGTCTGACAGAGGAGTCTAGGTTTCTGGATCAATCTCCCTCTCGGAGGAGTAGCGGCATTTTTCCTATTGCTCATCCGCATACCAGATGTCACTGTGAAAGATCCATTCGGCCTGGCCCTAGTGCGCAAGGCACTGCCTGATCTCGATCTCGTCGGATTTTCGCTGTTCGCACCGGCATCCGTAATGTTTCTGCTGGCTTTACAATTCGGATCCAATAATGCATATGCATGGAATGATTCCGTCATCATCGGCCTGTTTGTCGGCGCAGGTGTCACGGCCATCATCTTCGGTTATTGGGAGTGGCGTGTCGGAGATAAGGCGATGATACCAGGATCCTTGGTAAAGCAGCGCGTTATCTGGACGAGTTGCGGCCAGATCTTCTGCATGATGTTTTGCGTCTTTGTGGCCAACTTCTACCTGCCCATCTATTTCCAGGCCGTCAAGGGCAATAGCCCCACAATGAGCGGCGTATATCTGCTGCCCGGCATTTTAAGTCAATTATTATTCGTCGTCTTGTCAGGATTTGCTGGTATAGTCCCTCTCAACTCCCCAAAATAACGATATTATTATATGATGAGTGCTAATCCGAGATTTTAGTATCTAAACTTGGATATTACCTACCCTGGGCGGTTTCCGGCGCTGCAGTAGTGGCCATAGGATGTGGCCTTGCATCAACTTTCCGCCCAGATACCAGCACGGGGAAATGGGTTGGCTACCAGATCATCCAGGGGGCTGGCCGTGGTGCTGGAATGCAAATGGTAAGTTGTGCCAAAAGCTCATTCACGCTTTTCCCTTGGTCATAATACCTGCATACCATGTGCTTCAACTGATCACCTTCAAACAGTCTCTTGTTGCCACGCAGAATGCTTTAAGAGCCGACCAAGTTGCCGTCTCTATCGCCCTCCTGATTTTCTGCCAGAATATTGGCGGCGCAATATCGATTGTTGTGGCCAACACCATCTTCACACAAAGTCTATTGGAGGATCTCCCTCTTCTTGCCCCTTCAGTTTCACCTGCGGCAGCACTAGCTGCTGGCAGCAGCGCGTCAGGGGTCAGAGCGCTGCTACCACCCGGCAGCCCAGAGTTACCAGGACTTCTACTCGCATACTCGTACGGCGTCGATAAAGTATTTTATTTGCTCGCTGGTTTCGCAGTCGCCACATTTGGTTTTGCCTGGGGGATGGGCTGGAAGGATGTCCGTAAGAAGGGCGAAGAGGGCAAGAAAAGTGATAACACCGATGTCAATTCCAGCAAGGACGAGCCGAAGATCGAATCGGTCCAAAATGTCTAGATGGCATCGCAGCAGGCTGCAAACGCATGCTCAGTGGCATATTGAGGTCTCTACTATGCTAACGCGTGACGGTATCGAAAAATTGATAGACTCGGACCCCGTCTTGGTTCGTAGGACTCGGAAGACCATTCTGTTACATTTCAGCCTACCGCTGCCCCGCGCTGCAAAGAGTGTTACATGGGGTTCAGTACCTGGGTAGCTTATAACAACTTTTAATAAATCAATATAAGTTTATACTTCTAGAAATCTACATTGACTATTCTCAATACGGGTTATTAAACAAGTATCCTCATGCTCCCGTGCGGCAATTGAAGGACAGTGAAGCTAGTGGGGGGTTTTAGAATTTAATTGGTGTCCTAATATTGTGTAGCTACAACTCTACCCACCCCTGCGTTGAGCCACCGCCTATTCACGTACTCATTATACCGGTGGGGAGAATGACAGCCAACGTATATTCGAACACAATCAGCGCCACTCATGCAGATGTTCTAAACTTCATTCTTTCATTTGTTGTCCATTTCTTCCATCAAAAGGGCTAGCTAATGACTTTGCCTCTTTTCTACCGAAAATTTGAATTTCGAAAACGTTGTCATCAGTCGATCGGGTCCCCACATGATATGATCTCCTCTTTGCCATTCTGGATGATTGATGGCCTGGGGGAGAGTCTTCGTTAGACACTCCGCGTTGTAGCTCAGTGGACAGGAGTAAACCAAGGACGTAAGGCCTCATAAAAAAGGTAAACAAGAAAAGATTTTTTTAATAAAAGAATGACTTACATCCGGCCAGTCCTGCATCTGAATTGATAATGCGGCGTTTCGGACGACTTTAGCTCCGCCTTGTGCCGACTTCAAAGTGAGGTTTGCTACATGGCAAGAAGTTCAGTAGCCACCGAGATAGATTGTACACTTTTCTGAGAAAACTCACAATCCATGCCACCGTCCCAAGTCAGCAAGCGAATGGCCTCTTGATCAGTGTACAGGTCGACTTTTATACCAGATCTCGGCGATGAGAGCGTCGCGACCGGATTCGAGTCCTTTTCCCATGGCGAACGGCGCGTAACTAAGTACAAGTCGTCATATTTAGTTTTCTCATCCAAGCACTTACCCAAGACCTTTGGACTTGACCAAAAGTCATGACAGGAATCCTTTATGTTGCCCTTGATATCGCCTGTAGGGATGCCATGATCGTCCTGCTCCAGACGCATGCCCGAGAACGGTAGATGGAGAGTCTGCTCTGAAACAGTGCCGGTAGCAAATCCGTCCAGGTTCCAGAAAGTCTGATGACTCAGGCTTATAGGAATGGCATGATCCGTCCTCGATGGCGTTACACCATATGATATCCGCCACTCGTTTGGATAGACGGAATGAGTTAAACTCGAGCCGCAACTGCCTGGGAATCCATTTTTGCCAGGCCGGTCGAATACGGCAAACGTGATACTAGTGAACGTGAACAGAGTAAGTATCAAACTAGTCAATTCGCCTCTTTTTTCAGAATTGCGTACCTATTCTTCGTGTGCGATCCAACATCCAAAGCCATGCGTGACCAGCCACGAGCTCCACCGTCGTAGGTACTGGTGCCGTTGTTGCCGTTGGCAGACAAGTGATAAGTATGGCCATCGACATCGAATTTTGCTCCGCTAATATGGCCAGCCACGCGTCCTTTGTGATACCGACGTTAGGCTTCACTCTGCATAGATGATTGATGGGTTTTGGAATGAGACTGACCAATTGCTCCTCCAAGAAGTCCAGTATAATTTGCGTAGTCTCTGGCCTGTTCCAAACCAAGGAGTACATCAATTTCATTACCATTTGTATCATTAATCCATAGATTTGTTGGGGCGCCTCCATTGAGATTCGTGAAAGCCAGCCGGATGCCCTCGGCCTGGATGACATATTTTCCTTCTTCATTGACTGGGTGCATCGCAGTGTAGCCCGCGAAAGGACTATCGCCCCTCCATACAGCTTTTACAGTAGCCCATATGCTGATCGCTAGCGTGCTGTATGAAACCATTTTCTTGGTTGTTTCTTTCTTCACTTTAGTTGGAAACAGATGACCGTAATTGGAATGTACGTATGCTTGGAACAGAAGCCTCACGTAGAATATTATCTGCTAGATCAATGAGGTCGCAAGGAAAAACGGCTGAGGTTCAAAATTACGGTTGCGTCCTTCAACGCGACGGACCAACAAATCAAGTGGCCAATCGCGTGGACCTGCAAGTGTGCCGACGGCGAGATGCAGGTACGGCGACATCCTGGCAGCGATGACTAAAAGTCGCCGAGTCGCTGACAACAACAATGCTTTTTTAACCATGGTTCAATTGATGACGTGATCACTGGTCCGGAGATCCAGGAGCTTTCGATTTGGATGTAGCTCATAGTCGATTCCTCAACAGCATGTATACTGTACAAGACTTCCAACAGCTGCCATACTTGCACTCAAATGAGTGCTCAGAGTTATCGCAGTTTTCCAATATTTGCTTGCTTGCTCGACGGTGCTCCTCGGCTTCAGAGACAATTTTTCAAGTGTCGCTTAAATACACATCAGCGTCGAAATAATACCTAATATATTGGCACGGTACTGAGGCTACACTCAGGGATAGAAGCATACACAATGCCGCCAGAGGGCACTTGATATTGTTGTATGTCAAACTAGGTAATCTTCTCATACATTTCTCGCACTGCCTTAACCACCAGATTTGTGTCCTTGTCCGTTACTGGGACCTGATGGCCTCCTCTAAACTCGATAACGCTTGACTGTTGGCTATCATAGAGGCCCAGCAATTTTGATGATTCCGCCCTCCAAGGGTCGTACAAGCCCTGAACATGTATTGATGCAAGTGGGAACTGCTGAAACCGAGGCCTTGTCGCAGGTGGTTGCTTATCCTCCAGTGCCTTGAATCCATCAGTGAATTCAGTGTCTTCCTCCAGAGTTAGAGGTGGATAAGTCCCACTATTGAGAACTATGAACTTGAACAGTGGAAGATTTGTCGCTCCGTCCAGATGTCTTTTCTGTATATACCTCAGAAAACCAGTGGCGACGCGGGCGCCTTGTGAAAAGGCAAAAATTCCAACAAAAGGTTCATCGCCACCATTCTCCACATGTCTCATTATGCGATTCAACGTTTCTTGCTTTTCTTGATAAACCTCTTCCTCGGTGATATCAAAGTTCTCAAACGCCTTATCGTCGCTTTGCCAACGGAAGAAGGGGCCTGAATCTTCATACGCTGGCCGCATGCCTGGCCCTGGAACAGAGGGGAATGGCGCGTCAAAGTAGACGAATTGAAAATCTTTTTCTAAAGCCCGAAAAAGTTTCCGACCCTGTGCTTGGTAGATTGCACCAGAGGAGCCGGAGCCGTGGAAGCAGAGAATTTTGGGCCGCTTGTGTGGAGGACAATTATCTCCCATTTTGACGAATTAAACTTTCGTCTTGGATAAAAAGAGAATAGAAAGAATTGCCTTACTTGTTAGAGACAAGAAATTGTAAACGCGGTTGTGCAGTGCTGTCGTTGAAATAGCTGGTTCTCCCCGGTTTTGGACCGGCGACTTTTTGTCTCAGGAGCGGCGACTTTTCAATGATAGGCCTTACCAATCTCCAACCTCGATTGGCCGATTCCAGCTATAGAAATTGTCGTCTACTGCTCCCAGCCTAATCTTGAGTAGTGCTTGGCTTCTATCGTATTTGCAAAATAGCAGCAAAAACCAACATCTCTTAGGGGAGAAAGGTCACCATGGCTATCTCACCACTTTATTTTGTTTTGGTCACTTTTGTACTAGCTATATCTGGATTTCGACTGACCACGATCTACAAAAGACGTCGGCAGCTCAGACAGTTGCCATTCATTGAGATTAGAGATGGTGACTACAAAGCGGCCCTCCTGAAGGCATCGAGAGAGGTGTGTGACATGTCCATATGATTTGACATATCGGCTCGTTGGCTATTCCGCCATCAAAACTGACCATCGATAGTATCCTAGCACGCCTTATGTTGTCCAGACTGGTGGATGGAATAATGTTGTGCTTCCTAATGGAATCCTCGATGAGGTTAGAAGGATCCCTGACGCGCTTCTTTCCGAGCGAGCAGACCTTTATGAAAAGATGCATGGGCGGTGGACGGATGTCGGTGGCCCGAACCAAGAAATTGCCTTCTTGTCTCTCAAAAAGGACTTGACGAACAATCTTGGTCGACTTTTACCCGACATCCAAGACGAAGTCCAGTATGGTCTCGACAAATACTTCGGATCCTTCCGGGACTGGACTCAGATTCCTCTATATCATCGACTAGCAGAACTTAGTGCCTCTGTAAACGGGCGCTTCTTCGTCGGCTCTCAACTGTGCCGCGACCACGAATGGCGTAACTTGTACATGACATATGCACAAGATATCTCAGGCGTTATAAGGGCCGTGGAACCGTGGCATTGGTTGATCCGTCCGCTGGCCGCACCCTTTATGAAAGACGTGCGTAGGATGCAACAAGTTCGTCAACATGCTGCTCGACTGCTCACACCTTACGTTGACGCTGCGGTTGAGCAGCGCAGGAAACGCGAGGAAGCCGGGATTTCTAAAGATGACGAAGGCGACCATCTTATTGATTGGATGCTTAATCATATGGATACAAGCAAGCCCGTTGACAGTACGTTGGGTTTATCATAGGTATTGATTAAATATCACTAACGACAATGTGAATAGTGCTAAGATTCGCTCGCGAGCACATAATGGTTGGTACGTCAGAGTTTCATACTCCTCGAGGCGGATACTTGAGCTGACGAATTCCTTTGCAGGAGCCGGGGCAATCAACCTAACCAGTATAGCGTCGACAAACATATTCTACGACCTTGCCGCCCACCCTGAATATATCATCGAGCTCCGTGCGGAGATAGATGAAGCCCTTGCGTCTCAACCAAATCGCATCATGACGAGGAACAGCCTACCGAAGATGTTGCGGCTGGACAGTCTCATATACGAATCCCTTCGCATGAGTTCCCAAAGACTCAGTAAGCTAGATTTTCATCTTGTTATGTAACCTCATGAAATTCCAGAGTTTGTTTGTCAATCTGATCGTTCCTGGCTCGGACCTTCACTCTTTAAGATACACTGTTATCACAGTTCTGACAACAAAACCAGCTTCACGCCATCGTGTTGTAAAGGATCCCTCCGGAATCCGCATTTCCACGGGTCATGTACTTCCTTACGGTACTTCAGTCTGCTGGTTACACCCGCAAGCCCCTTGGTCGACGCCACCTGCGGACCTCGATATTCCTACAGAGAAAGCTTCTCTTGACGAATTCTACCCTTTTAGGTATTCTGACAGGAGAGCCAAGCCCGGTCAAGAAAGCTCCTTCCAGGTGACAACAACTGGTCGCGACAATATCCACTTTGGCCATGGCCAAGGAGCATGTCCGGGGCGGTGGTTCGCCGTTGCGATATTGAAGATCATTGTGATTGAAGTCATTCAACGATATGACTTGGCCCTGGGACCGGGCGGCGAAGGCAAGAGTGCTAGATATCCAAGACCCAAGGGTATCATGGTACAAGGAAGCTTGCGCCAGATGCCGGATTTTGCTGGCACTGTATATCTCAAGGACCGCGAAAATCGTGTTTGAACGATTCACCACTCAACTGTTATTTCATGGGGTAGATAGTGCGGATGTAGAGGAGGCTCTACTATAATATGCTCAAAGAATACATGTATATTGTATTGCATGTTAAGAAAGTAAATCGGTTGACTGCAACATAGATATATGGAATGGTTAAGGAACATGTCGTTAAAGTGTTGAAATATTATATGGAATTGCAAAAGTAGTACGGACGTGTAATTACCGCTGTGCTAGCTGGCATTCTACCTTTGTCTCCCATTTTTAATAATCTAATTCTCCTTCTCGCGTAAAGGGTGCAACTGTGGGGCTTTTGGGGCGTCGAGAGGTCATCGGTACAAAGCCTGCTAATTCATAGGGCCTTCCCCACACTAAAAGTCTTCTGTGGCATAATGTTTTTCTGAAATCAAAGAGTTCTTCTCGGACCCCTCCACCACAACATCCGCTAACAGCCCCTGTAATAATCCACTGAAGCTATGGACCAAGCCGACAAAATACAAAAAGAAGTTGATTTTTTCCCTTTCTTCGGAACACAATAAGATATACAGGCTTACGACTGCAGCATCATAGACTTACGGAATTGAAACGACCACGGCGATCCAGCCGTTTATTTTGGATTTATTTATTGCAGTGCTCTTAGTGGAGGGTGAGAAGCACTCTTGGTTTCAAAAGAACATTTTCCTTTGAAAGGCTTCCAGCGCTGGCAGCAGCGCACGAAGACTTCTGAACCCCCCTAATCTTCTCACTACTGTACTCACCGTTCTATCTCTACTCTGAGTCCAGACACTCTTACATGGTTTAATACACAGAGAAAGAGCATGTAATTTTATCAAATTTATCAAGCAATCTCATCTACCTAAGTACCGTGCATGAACCATGAATCGTCGCGGTAATATCTGATGGGAGCCAGTACGATACTCATTGAACATATAGACGCGAAATCGGACAAAAAAAAAAAAAAACACAGCTGAGGTGGAGTTCATTGTCAAGAGGAATTTCAAATCAAGGAAGAGATGGTCTAGATCCTATAGATCAACTTTTGACCCGAGACCGCATTGTTTCTCAGCAAGTCTGTTCCCTCGAATACGCCTTCTAGACCACCAGCCATCATTTTCAACGGATGGGCCTTTAGCTTGCCCTGGTCCAGGAGCCCTTGCACCGTTGTGAACCACCTCTTCCCATATTCTCGCAGCTCGGGGTCTCCCTCACGCTGCATCGGTGGCGGCCAGCCAATTGCCTTGCCATGAAGCGCAGGCCCGAGGACCCAGTCGAGATGAATTCGCTTCGGCTTCGTGTGTATGTAGCTTGGTGGAGGCTCCAGCGTGGTCAACCGGCCACCCGTACGACCGAGACAAGCGTAGCAAAGCTCCATTGTTTCTGCGGTCGAAACACAGTCAATGACATACTTGAGAGAATTCTTGGTATAAGACTTGACGTTGGCCACAAAGTCTGCTGAATTGTAGTCGAATACTTCTGCTGCACCATACTCCTTGACCATTTCAAAGTTCTTGGGTGATGCCGTAGCGATTGGCTTGAGACCAGATCTGAACATTTTGGTTAGTCTCATTCTTTTCACGATGTACTATAAGTAAAAGGATAAGAACAGTTTAAGTAATTGCAAGGCCAATGTTCCACTAGAAGTGCTTCCTCCATAAACCAAAACTGTGGTTGGTTCGGTCGCTGGCGCATCAGGATATCCCGGGACTTGGAGATTGTGGAAAAGAGCAAGGCCCATTGTCCCAATGCCGGTACCAAGGGATGCGGCCTCCTCGAAAGACATGTTTTCAGGGATTTTCATCAGGACGATATCAGTTGCCCCAATATACTCTGTAAAGGCACCGACTCTTGGTGTTAAGGAGTGAACACCCTGAATCAGTGTGAGTAGAAGAGCAAAATAGATACCTCAATGTTGTCCATTGTACACTAAAACTTACCTGGACAGCCCCGGAGACCCGATCACCTCTCTTTAGTGGAGAAGCCGTCCAAACGTTAGATCCTTGATCCACAACAGTCCCAGCAAAATCATGTCCTGCAACACCACCGGGATGAGCGAGTCGCCCGGTCATCTTGATGTCCACAGGATTGAGTGCGACGGCTACCGTTTTAACAAGTACCATATCGGATTCCAGCTCGGGTAGAGGGGAGTCGTCCACCAAGACAAGTTGGCCATTTTTGTCAGCTACAATAGCTCTTTGGCTTTTCGGCACATTGAATACTTCGTTCATACTCGATATGGGCTGTGATATGATGCTCTCGTAGATAGGACTTGTAAGCACTTGTGGATTGTACGTAAAATTGACCTTGAAAATTATTGAAATACCCTGTTAACAATCACGTTGGCACCGCACACTGCTTTTGACCTCTTGTTGACTAATATCATTGCGCCCCAAGTACCAAGCTTGCAACGAATCTGATTGGAGCTTCAATATGATGCAATAAACGCCGCTAGGGGAAATGGCTTAACTGAACGCTTACCTCACAGTACACGTGTAAAGTAGTCGCTGAAAGTCGCCGTCGGGCAATTACTGTCAGCCGAGGCAAAATCCTTCCCGGAGGCGGGCCGTCGGCAGGAGACGCGACTAAGCAAGTGCCTTCGACCGGCACCGGTGGGCAACTTTGAAATTTGAGTATAGTCTTTTTAGTAATTCCAGGGTCATGTTTGGGGAGTTGATTAGATAGGCAAGTTTGACTTGATAGCGTTCTGACACCGGTTGCCAGGCCTGGCTATGGCAGTTCCGACGTGCGCAAACAATGCGCCTGTGAAAAACTGCCTGAAGCTCGACCGCAGTAGTAATCGGGGAACACACTCAAACTGCTTCTACATAACGTCATTGTGCTATAGAACCTATGGGTGTAGCGGGCAATTGTCTGTTAAGGCCAGAAAATCCAAGAAACAATTTTGAAAAACGTGCTTTAGCACAAAGGAGAGGTGGATCGAGTACGTTTGCACTTTGCTACGATATTAGAACAGAGATTAATAAGAGTTCAGAGATCAATTGATACCAAAAAGCCAAAACCTAAACCAAAACAGATGTAGAACGTATTATATACAACTGAACTCGGACTCTTGACATTTCCATATGTACTTGAATGACCACAAATGCTCGCAAGCTCGTTTCAATGCTTTGGGGGCTCTGAATTTTCCGACTTACCGACAAGCGCTTTGTTATGTCGTCGAGTGGCCAGAATTCGTTCTCTGAGACACCATAAGATCGCCACAGTTCCTCCAGGGCCAATAAACAGGACTAAACTAGCCATGACCAATAGAGTTTGGAACCAGTTTAATCGGAACATGCCTGCAGATCTCAAGTCGCGCAAGAGGTAAAACATCCACATGAGAGCTACGGTTGTGTAGACCGCACGTGAGTCGCCAAGCATGGCAAAAATACGCTCGGGTACCGTGTCAATATCGAAAAGATTTGAGCTTTCTGTCCAGTTAGGATGAAGCTTTATGTTACACAAAAGCATGATCCAGGAAATGGCTGATAAAGCCCCAGATGCTGAGACAGTCAGGATGATGGTTTGTATGTCATGGTTGACATTATAGATGCGGTCATAAGCCACCGTTGATGGTAAACAGTTGGCAACCGACCATTGGCAAATGGATACCAGGAGCGGAAATTGCCTCAAAATGCTCGTAGCAGAATTGTGGACTCTTTCCGAGCCAACAATGGTAGCCACGAAGGGTATATAGAATATAGCAATCATGAGAGTACTGATTGGTCTGATGTATCGCAGGTCTGTGAGTCGCAAGTCCGTGGCCCTAAACCAGGATATCGATACCATAGAGGTATATAAGAAACAATACAGTGATATGGAGATTCCAGATCCGTAGGCTTGAGAGGCAAGTCCGAATAACAGTACACTACAACATGATAAAGCATCTAATTAGCATTCAAAGTCGTTATGGGTATGCATAATTGTATACTCACAAGCTCATTGGAGTGAGCGCCAGTGCTCTTCTCGCAGATTCGATCAACATTATGGTATATATCGTGCCAAAGTCCATAGCACCAGAGACTCTCCATAGTAGATCGCCACATGGAGGCCAAACGTTGGGTGGATAATCCGATCCTGTGAGGATATCCCATATGCCATGCTTCGGAGCAGTTGGTGGGACCATTAGGTGAAAGACTCCCAGAAGCACTAGAGGAAGTGCCCATAACATGCGATACACAATACTCTCAGATTTCCCTACCCCTTGCTCGGGATTAAATGGCATTGTACCTAGCAGAGATCGGGGCGGCAAACTGAGAGAGTTGATTTTCACGGCTCCTATCCATGCAAGCGATCCGAGATCCACGAAAAGGTCGCCGGCATGAGGCATCACATAGTATGCCAACAGTCTTTGCAGAGGTCCCCGTACAGCATGCAGTCTTGTGACATAAGCAGACATGGCCACTGTTGAAGAAGCTCTTTCACTTCTCTCTTGCTGGCACTTCAATAGTGCTGCTCGTACCTCTTCGAGATTAGGCCTCTGAGTGGGGAACCGGCGTATGAGCTCGTCGAGTGAGTTTGCCAGGCTAGCGGCGCTTTCTATTGCTGCATTGCCACCAGAACCGGCATTGGGCGTCATTTTGTGCACGCTGTCACCGATACAGATGAAACGACCCCATGTCCAGTGTGGGAAAAAGGCCTCCTCCAGTGCGACAAGTCGACTGCTCACACGCCTATTCCACACGTCCTTGAACCGCACCTTGCCATCCTCAGTCAAAGGGATGTCAAAATGAGATGACACGAAGTCGAGCTCCTGCTGTCGTGTGTATCTAGGAATATCTTTATCACGATAAACCTTATCCAGTCGGGCAATGAGGAACCAGTAGACACGATCGCCCTCTCCAGTGATGATGATAGGTGTCAAGTCCTTGATGTAGGTTACATCGAAGTGATGAGAAGGCAGTCCAGAGACTGCGGTTGATATGCCGAACAGACATTTGTATTCAGCTGTCATGCTGCCTTGTTCAGTTTCGGGAATCTCGCCAGGAGCTTCCAAGCTTGCTGTCCGCCACATTGCCTTGCGCACGACGCTATGGGTTCCATCGGCCCCCACAACAATGTCACCATGGTAAGAGGTCCCATCGTCACAGTCGACTCTTACAGAATCAGTGCTGTGGAAGATGTTTTTGACGCGTTTATCTAGAAGGATGTTCTTCGAGTTTTCTATGCGGTCTGCCAAGGCCTGGAGAACGTTCTGCCGATCCAGAAAACACATGGAGTAGTTTGAGCTGTCACAAAGGATGCATCGTTAGTTGTATGTGATCAGGAACTCCCTCCATTGATATCCTCAGAAGGCACTTACCGTGCTTTCAACAGTTGCATAGCATCAGTACGCGGCCTTATCAATTTCCCGTCCGGACTGTGACTTCCGTTCCAGTCGATGCGTGATGCGGTTGATAAGATTTGCTCGTAGCAGCCAAATTGATCCAGAATACGGCTACCATTAGGACTCAAACCAATAGAAGCGCCGACCTGAGGTGCAAGTTCGCTGTAAGCCTCGAGGAGAACATAGTCGATACCAGAATGCTGTAAAGCGTTTGCAAGAGTCACTACCCTCAAATTGGATCAGCAAACCACCATAGAAAGACGCAAAGCATTTCATGCGTCACTATGATACATGGGTGACATACAACCAGCGATACCACCGCCAACTATAATGACGCTAAGCTTTTGACTTTGCTCATTTGGTGATCTCATGACGGCTCAGGTGAGATAATTATCAAGGTAGAGTGATTATGACTATGTTTTAGTCATGTACGTTGAATTTTGAACTTGGTAAAAAAACGCAGATCCATCAATCGACGGAGAGTCAATGAACCATGCGAGTCGTTGAATGGGTACAACGATTGCAAAAGCGAAAACATGAGCTGCATGAATAATCTTTGTCTGTCGCAATCTGAAGAATGAGTGACCCAATGTCAGCATTATTGCCCGCCGTCGGCGAGTTCTTGGTTTTCGCCAGGATGAGATTAGCAACCGATCCGTCGGGGAAAGTCTTCGAACAATCTGCAGGGGTGCTAATCACTCCTTAAATATGAAGAGTATAATCAAATACATATAAAGCATCATGAATCCATAAAGTCTGCATATTAATAGCTCAGAAGGAACGGAAATGATTGCTGGTGACTTATCTTTTGTAATTTGACATAGATCAGTCTTCCACTGTCGTAGAACCTCTGAAACTTCCTATTTAATTTCTTTGTGCATTCCATTACAATAAAACATGGGACTGCCTTCTACCGAGCCCATAGCCATTGTCGGCATTGGCTGCCGTTTCCCTGGAGGAGCGAGTTCCCCAAGCAAGTTATGGGATGTCCTCAAGGATCCAAAGAACCTAGCCAAACCCATCCCAGCCGATAGATTCAATATTGATAGGTTCTATCATCCAGATGGCAAGCATCATGGGACGACAAACGTCAAGGAGACCTACTTTCTGGACGAAGATGTCCGGCAGTTCGATTCGGGCTTTTTCGGGGCACCCACCGGAGGTTCGTACTACCTACTCAAAGTCACAGCTTGAAGTCCCATTTTCCCTTAAGATGGATCTAACCTATTTATTCAGAGGCTGCATCAATCGATCCGCAGCACAGGCTGCTGCTGGAGACCGTCTATGAATCCCTAGAAACTGCAGGTCTCACTATTTCAGGCTTGCAAGGCTCCGACACAGCTGTATATGGTGAGTGTTGCGCACGGCAACTTCTTACTGGGCATTCTCCTGACCAATGTTAAATATTACAGTTGGCCTCATGTGCAGCGACTACATGGTTCTGCATTCGCTCGACGTTGATCGGGTCCCGACGTATAACTCACCTGGTATTGCGAACAGCAATGCATCGGCTCGTGTCTCCTATTATTTTGACTGGCATGGACCCTGTATGACTATTGACACAGCCTGTTCGTCGAGTCTTGTGGCCGTCCACCAGGCGGTACAAGCATTGCGATCGGGCTCATCACGCATCGCAATTGCTGCCGGGACAAACCTGTTGTTTTCACCACTTGGTTATGTTTCTGAGAGTAACCTGAGCATGTTATCCCCGACCGGCAGATCACGAATGTGGGACGCCGACGCCGACGGATACGCTCGCGGCGAAGGCGTCGCTGCGCTGGTTCTAAAGCCGCTAAGCGCCGCGTTGGCAGATGGAGATCATGTTGAATGTATTATTCGTGAGACCGGAGTCAACCAAGATGGCAAGACAAAAGGTATAACCATGCCAAGTGCTGCAGCGCAGGCGGCGCTCATACGTGATACGTATGCCCGCGCCGGCTTGGATCTCAACTCGAAGAAACATCGTTGTCAATATTTTGAAGCGCACGGAACTGGTACACCAGCAGGTGACCCTCAGGTATGTCATGTTTCCGAGTATGTTCTTGGCTCTATCGAGAGACCGGAAGAGAGTCACTACTGCGGTTGAAGCAGTAGTTTTAAACTTCTATCCGGATTGCCCGGATATTCATTCCACTGATAATTATTACAATTTTTACAGGAAGCCGAAGCCTTGCACACTGCATTCTTTGGAGAACAGTCTCATGATTCCGACGACATTCTCAAAGTTGGGTCTGTCAAAACTGTGATTGGTAAGTGAACAGTAGACACCCCCCAAAACAAAAAAAGAAACATGCAGATCTCTTTCTTGGTGGCCCCTCTCCCCTCGTTTCCCCAATTGAACCACTGCTATTATCACAAAAGCTGATTAATCTTCGAATAGGTCACACAGAAGGCACTGCAGGTATTGCAGGCGTGATAAAGTCATATCTGGCAATCAAACATGGCCTGATCCCGCCAAACTTGCTCTTCAACAAGCTATCACCCACAGTTGAGCCCTTCTACAAACATTTAGAAGTCGTCACATCTCTTACCCCATGGCCGAAGCTAGCGCCTGGCGTCCCTCGACGAGCAAGTGTGAATAGCTTCGGCTTTGGTGGCACAAACGCCCACGCCATCATTGAGAGCTTTGGTACGATAGGGCAGACACGGACGAGCCTCTTGGAGCCGTCATTACCGACACCGATTAGGTCCATCCTACCGTTCACATTCTCGGCGGCTTCAGAAAAGTCTTTAAAGCAACTACTAGACGCGTACCAACTCCATCTGTCCGATGTCAAGGACATTGACTTGCGCAGATTAGCCTATTCACTAAGCAGCCGTCGCTCACATTTTCCCTTCAAAATCGCCATTTCCGCTTCTACTCAAGAGGAGTTGCTGGACAGAATCAACAAGGTTCTAGCTAGCCAGCCAACCTTCACTCGGTCCACCGTCAAAGATGCTACTATTCTAGGCATTTTCACTGGGCAGGGCGCACAATGGCCACGGATGGGCCAACAGCTCTTGGAGACCATACCGTCAGCCAAGGAAACTATTGCAAATTTGGACAAAGCCCTAGCCACCCTGCCATCCAACGACAGGCCCAGTTGGACTATCGCAGAACAATTGAATCAGGGTCAAGACAAGAGTCGACTCGACGAAGCCGAGATTGCACAACCACTCGTGGCAGCGGTTCAAATCCTCCTGGTGAACCTATTCCGCAGTGCTGGTGTGAAATTTCAAGCCATTGTTGGTCATAGTTCAGGCGAGATCGCGGCTGCATATGCGTCCGGGCTCATCAGCGACAAGGATGCAATCCGTATAGCTTACTATCGTGGGTTCCATTCCAAGAAGGCCTGCGGTCCGACGGGACAACCAGGAGCTATGCTCGCTGTTGGAACGTCACTTGAAGACGCACAGGATCTCTGTAGCACTGAAGACTTTGCCGGCCGAGTTGTCGTGGCGGCTTGCAACTCTTCCACAAGCCTAACGCTATCGGGCGACGAGGATGCGATTGACGAGGTCCAGTCGCTGCTGGAAGAGGAGAACAAATTCGTGCGCCGACTGAGAGTCGACAAGGCGTATCATTCGCATCACATGAAGCCAGCTGCCGAGCCGTTTTTGACAAGTTTGGCGGCGTGCGACATCACCGTCCTTCAGCCCCGTTCTGGGTCAGCGACATGGTACTCAAGCGTTCACAAGAACACGCAGAATGGTGTAACCACTGCACTCGATGGTAGCTATTGGGTTGAAAACCTGAATAGCGCCGTATTGTTCTCTGATGCTCTGACAGCAGCCATCACCAACGATGGCCCTTTCGACGCCGTGCTCGAGATTGGACCACACCCAGCGCTCAAAGGGCCGGCGTCTGATGTGATACAGGATGTCCTCGGCAAGGTTCTCCCATACACTGGAAGTCTCTCGAGAGGGAAGGATGACATTGAAGCTTGGGCAAGTGCTATAAGTACACTCTGGGAGCATGCCGGTACGTCCGCAGTCGACTTTGCAGCTCTTCAGCATGACGTTTATCCGGACGCTGCAGAGATTCGACTGCTTCCAGGCATCCCTCTATATCAATGGACACACGACCGTGCGCTATGGTCGGAACCCAAGTACTCGAGACTTCTTCGGGAACAGCCAGGAAAGTTTCATGATATCTTGGGGACTCGCATGCCCGACGGCACTGAAGAGGAATGGCGCTGGAAGAATGTTCTTACCACCAGGGAGATACCTTGGTTAGTTGATCATGGACTCCAGGGGCAAACCGTCTTGCCGGCCACTGGCTATATTTCTCTGGCACTTGAAGCTGCCCTACAAATTGCCGAGCAGAGGCCAGTCAAGTTACTTGAACTTACTGATCTGACAATCAAGAAGGCCATCGCCATTGACGACAGCCAGGGTTCGGATATAATGGTTACCTTGACCAGAATCGTGTACGAGAAAGACCTCATTACCGCGCTCTTTGCTTGCTTCTCAACTATTACTCGAGACTCGACACGACTCGCCCTCAATGCTACGGGTTCCGTTCATGTTCATCTGGGCAAGCCCCTGCCTGACTTGCTCGCCCCACGTAGGGAAGCAGTTCCCGGTATGGTGCCTGTCGACCCTGAACACTTTTTCAGTGAGCTCGACAAGATTGGCTACAATTACGGCCCTACATTCCGCGGCATCAATGTCCTCAAACGAAAGCTTGGGTTCTCTAGTGGAACGATCAAAGTCCCCCCGAACAATCTTGGAACAAATCTCTTGTTCCACCCAGGTATGCTGGACGCTGCGCTACAGGGGATGCTTTGTGGCTTTAGTTCTCCCGGAGACGGTCGCCTGTGGTCACTACACGCCCCCCTCTCAGTGCGCCGCGTTTCATTGGTGCCGTCTCTTTGCGCAGACAATATGACTTCGGACGTTTACTTCGACTGTGCAGTTACAGATACCAACTACGACAACCTGACTGGAGACGTCGATGTCTTCCAGAGTGACACAGCTCACAAGTCAATCTCGGTAGAAGGTGTTCGATTCGGTCCATTTTCCGCAGCCACGGCCGCAGACGACCGCCACCTGTTTGCTCATAACAGGTGGGATATAGAAGAGCCCAACGGCGAGCTTGCCGCAGAGGGCCGTCGTGCCACGCCGCAAGAGATCGAAAGAGCTTACGACTACGAGAGGGTATCATATTACTACCTCCGAACGCTCCGTGAATCAGTTTCTGTGGAAGAGCGGAAAGATTTGCAGATTCCGATCCATCATGAGGCTCTCTTCGACTACGCCGACCACATATACGACCAAGTTCAACGTGGCGAGCACGCCTACGTTCAGAAGAGCTGGGACCAAGACAGCTTTGAGCTCATCGATGAGATATGCAAAAGGTATATTATGCTCTTTGTCCACAGTCTCTATGTAGAGAATCATTTCTAATAGTGGTGACTCAATAGGTACGGCCATGATGATGCCGATATAGCTCTTACCATAGCAGCCGGTGAAGCCATGCCGGCAGTCATTCGTGGTGAAACAACGATCCTGGAGCACATGACCAAAGACGACAAGCTCGATAACTACTACAAGAAAGCCCTTGGGTTTGTTGAACTAAATAGGTTGATGGCAAACACGGTCAAGCAGATTTCTCACCGCTTTGCTCGACTCAATATCTGTGAGATAGGTGCTGGTACCGGCGGCGCAACCAAAGGCATTGTCGAAAAACTTGACGCTGCATTTGATTCCTACACATATACCGACATATCTAGCGGGTTCTTCCCCAAAGCGAAGGAAAACTTTGGGGCACAAAAGGATCGATTCGTTTTCAAGACGCTTGATATAACGGTCGATCCCAACGAGCAGGGGTTCATACCTAACACGTATGATCTCATCGTGGCAGCAAATGTACTTCATGCGACCCCAGACTTGGTACATACCTTGAAGAACGTTCGCCGCCTTCTCAAACCTGGTGGCTACTTGGTGATGATGGAGTTCACCGACCTCAGCCCTATGCGCATGGGGCAGATCATTGGTGGCTTGCCAGGATGGTGGATCGGTCGCGAGAGCGGCCGTCGTTATTCTCCCGCAGCCACACTTTCCGAGTGGAATGACATCCTTGGCAAATCCGGTTTCGCGGTGCAGACTTCTACTCCTGTTTTGGACCCCGTGGTTATGCCTGCTTGCATCATCACAGCTCGGGCCATCGATGAAGAAATGACCCTTTTGCTTGAGCCTTTGAGTGCCCCTGTGTCGCAAGTTTCTTCTAGTTCGCCGGCCCTGGTGATTATTGGGGGAAACAGCAACGAATCCAAATCGGCAATCGAGACTATCAGAACAACCTTGACCTCATATTATCCCAAAATATTAACCGTGGAAACGTGGGACAAGCTGGATCCAACAAGTGTCCCTGCAAATAGCAGTGTACTCAGTTTGAGCGACATTGATGCTCCTTTCTGGAAAGATATACCCGAGTCGCGGTTTGATAAATTCAAAACGACGTTACTGGCAGCCAGCAAAGTGCTATGGGTATCACATGGATCTGATCGCAAAAACCCTGATGGCGCAATGACATACGGGTTCTTCCGCTGCTTGGTATACGAGTTGCCGGAAACACCTATCCAATTCCTTGACCTGGAGAGCCACGAACAGGTGAAACCTGCTATTATCGCAAAGAGGTTACTCTCCCTCGAAGTGTCACAGAAGTTGCGGGGTCTCGGTTCGCTAGACGCCAAGTTGTGGACTTTGGAGCCAGAAGTGAGGATTCGCGCAGGGCAATCCTTGATACCTAGGCTCTATCGCGAGCCTGAGCAGAATGCGCGGTACAATTCGGCCAAGCGTGAGATCACCAGTGAAATCGCAGTGCGCGATAGCATGCTCACTCTCAGGTGGAGCGGTACCAAATATGACCTAGTAACGGAACACCCTATGGTCGAGCCACCAAGACCGGGACAAAGAAGGGTAAGAGTAAACACCTCACTACTATCTTCATTGGTAACCCCGATTGGACGCATGTTCTTGAGCCTAGGGACGGATATGGACACCAAAGAACAAGTGCTTTCAGTCGCCGCGAGAAATAGCTCTACAATCTTGGTGCCAGAAGACTGGACGATACCAGTTCAGGTTGCGGTTGACAATCAGTACCTGTCGTTCTTGGCCGGCTTCCTGATGAGCGAGTATATTGCTTCGCTGATAACCCCAGGCACAGCACTAGTAGCTTTTGAAGCAGATCCAGGCTTGGCTTCCTTGCTTTCACGAAAGCTGTCGGCAAAGGGTTGTCCGGTTTTATTCATCAGTACCCAGGAGCACATGAGGATCCGACGTAACTGGGTTTATATGCACCCGAGAACTTTAGACAGGGACATCTCGGCGGTCCTTCCGGGAGCGCGGGTTCTCTATTTGGATCTCTCGGGTGCCTCTCCGACAGATGAGTCGCATAGCCTTGGGCTTCGGATTGCCAAACTGCTACCCGATCTCTCAGAGGTGTATGACGCTTCATTGCTGCTTGCTCGCGAGTCCAGCAAGTCGACGGACATGTCAAGCGAAAGGCTGGCTTCTTTACAGCATATGCTGGCAAAAGCCAATGGGATGGCTGCCGCTCAGCTGAGCGGTTCCCCTGACGGCATGCCTCTCCTGGCAGAGCAAGTGTCCAAGATCATTGGAGATAAAGACGTATCTTCCGAGCCAATGAAGATTGTCCAGTGGACACGGGACGAATATGTGCCTGTCCGTGTTCGTCCCATCACGTCACGGCAAGACTTATTTATGCCCGACAAAACATACTGGCTTGTGGGACTTGCCGGTGATCTTGGTCTGTCCATCGCCAACTTCATGATCCAGATGGGAGCTAGAAATATAGCTCTCTCGAGTCGAAACCCCCAAGTTGATGAGCCCTGGGTGTCAGAACAGAAGTCCAAATACGGAGCTACAATCAAGTACTTCAAGGGAGACATCTCTGAGAGAGAAGACGTCCGGCGTGTGCACAGGGAGATTACCTCAGCACTACCACCCATCGCAGGCGTGGCCAATGGCGCATTGGTGTTACGCGACAAGGGGTTTGTTAACATGGATCTGGCTACCTTCCATCAGAACACTCGCTGCAAGGTGGAGGGCACCGAGCACCTGGACGAAATCTTCGATGCAGAGTCAAATCTGGATTGGTTCATTGCCTTTTCATCCATCAGCTCCACCGTAGGCAACATGGGACAGATGGCTTATGCGTCCGCCAATAGTTTCATGAAGGCATTGGTAGCACAGCGCCGTGATAGAGGACTCCCGGGCTCGGTCATTGACATCAGTCAAGTCTTTGGAGTTGGATACGTCGAGCGCGAGATGAAGCTGGGAACTACCATGACCCGTGAGGCGGCACTCCGTCTAATGCATCGTTCAGGCACGATCATCATGTCCGAGACGGATCTGCATCATCTATTCGCCGAGGCTATCGTGGCTGGCAGGCCTGGCTCTGGTGGTGACCCGGAGGTCATTACCGGGATCAAGACAGTGACACCCGATGAGGCCAGAGATGCGCTCTGGGGCGCCAACGTTCGCTTCGGGCACTTCATCCGTGCAGCGGGTACCGCATCACTGCCTAGCGCCGCCAAGGTGGCTGCTGTACCCGTGAGAGTTCAACTAGAGGGCGCGAAGTCAGACGAGCAGGCGATGCAGATCCTAAAAAAGGCGCTCATTGAGAAACTGAAGACGAGCATGATGGCCCAGGATGAGTCAATCAGTGACAAAACCCCACTCATCGACATGGGTGTGGATTCCCTCGTAGCTGTCGAGATCCGTACCTGGTTCGCTCAGGAGGTCGGAGTCGACGTCGCTGTGCTGCGAATTCTTGGGGGGCCATCGGTAGAAGAACTTGTGGAAGATGCAATCAAGAAGCTAAAAGACGCTGGAGATACTACTGGCAGCAGCCCTTCAGTCAAGAGTGACGAGGCCGACACAAGGGAAAGGACAAGTCGCGATAGCAACAGCGTCGATGAGAGTGGCGGCGTCAGCACCTCTGCTACAAGCGAGGATGACGAAAAGCAGGTTTAGCGTCACGTGGTATAATTGGCCGTAGGCCCGTAGCGCGTAGCATTGAAATATGAACATAATGCACCCAATGCTTGAATTGTCAGGTGCTAGGCACTGCCCTAAGCACTAGTACTAATACCCCCCACAGCCACTACAGCTTTACCGTCCTCTTCTCTACAGTGCTATACTTTTTGTAGCTTCACTTGCCAGATGTAATTGAAAGATACTTCCAACCATCATCACTGTCGTGGTCCCGTAGCTTGAAAACACACTAGTTTACTTTCCTTCACTTGTTTTTACATTGTTCCCGCGTGTTCTGAGTACTTACCATTAGGTCACTGGGCTTGTATGAAAATGTACCATTGGGAGGTATGATACCTAGACGTGAACAGCAGTCAGAGTGAAAGAGTTTCGTACTTCATGCTGAAGACCAGATACTTGACAGGACATCGCTGGGCCAGGAAGATACATTATGTAGCAGGTATTAATACAGTAGCATGTGGTGCTGGCCTTGACACCACCCATTAACATTAGGACTTTCGTTACCCACTCCCACGTCCACTCTGGTGTAGTAATGCCATCAGGCTTTGCTCGGAGACTTCGAGCTCCGACGATACGATATGTAACAGAGCCGTTGAGGGTCTGCGCCGAGACTGTACCGTATCGGAGTCCAGATCTGAATGGTTTTGTGTCTTGCCAACGTACTCAGTTGGCACGGATGTCTGCTCCTCGACACGAGATGAGGGAATGCACGTCCAAATAGCCGCGCGCAAACGTTCCATCATCTGAGCGATGAAGTACATATGCATGTCTTGATTTATCGTGACTGGCATGGTAAACTGTGACAGTCCAATGCGGAATCTTGGGAGGCTGTTGTTGGTGCCTGCAGATGACGCCAATTCTGTGTGGTGCGCCGAGATGGTGTCCGAAGGGTTGGTGGCGAAGTCGGCGTTCCTGTCACTCCTCGCCCTACTGCTAAATTTGTTTCCATTGCTCCTCCATATATTTTCAACCAAAAGCTCATAGGTGTGAAGAAGACAAACATAGCAATTCGAAATCATGAGCGCCGTAGAGATATGCGAGCCCTCGCGGGGACTGAATCTCCTGCTGGAAAAGCCATCACCTGGAGAGGGACAAGCATCATCTTCCTGTGGAGGCCGTGCTAAACTGGAAACCGACGTTACCAAACTGATTAGATCCTCTGTAGCTGCGTAGAGATCTACAATATGATCGGAAAGACTTGCATCCCGATTCCTTGAATCTGGACTTGTCCCAGATTGCGTACCAGTATCTTGGAACGGTTTGGTATCTTGTTGCATCTTCTGTAGGCTTAATAGTCGTATATGTAACTCGCAGAGCTGATGCAAGAGCGAGATTGGTTCAGCTTGCGTTTCCAATTGGGCAGCGCCTCCGAGACGAGTGGTTGGGCCTATCTCATCTTCATGCGGATATAGTGGCATGTCAAAATCCATATGGGGGAAGGCCAAGTGCTCTTCGGAAATGCCGTTCTTTTCTGGGTGGGAGCTTTGGTCTCCATTGGGAGCTGTGGTTGTTGGCAGCTGGTAGTCGGTCAAGTCCACACCATCAGGCGATACGAAGAATTGTTCGAATACGAAAGCATCATCCATGGTAGTATCGTTTGATTTGCGTACGGGGATGCTCAGATCTAAGCTCGCTTCGATATTTGGCGAGTTCATTCCAGAGTCGACATGATTACTGTACGACTCGGATTTGTTATTACTCTCTAGGTCCTGGCCATATCCTGGCGTTGTTGCAATGCGGCGGCACCATCTCCTCGGCCGAGCGCCTGCAACAGAGGTCGAGCTTTCTGTAGCAGAATCATTCCCCTGTCTCATGATGGTCGAACGACTTCCTTGTGGGCGTCCGAGTCGGAGGGGGGCGCTATATTCGCATGTAATATTTAGGCGGAGACATCTTTGGCATATCTGAGATCCGGCCACAACCTCGCATCGTGTTTTAAGTGCATGACACTTATCGCAGGCATCGCGACGAGCTCCTCTGGATCCGGTAGCCTCCCCTCGGGCAATGGGTCTGTTCATCGCGATATGTCACGGCTAATACCATGGAAGGGATCCTAGATTTATTAAAGCTGTGGCTTGTTCATTCCTTGGTGGAATTGGCTAATCTCGGTATTTCGTTTCGGAAAAGCAATGTTCAAATGAATAGCGTTTGGTGTATCAAAGAACTTAGTTGAGTTTTCGTGATTTGACCACAAAATCGACGTGCTGGTTAGCAGCGAAGTCTTTAAGAAGACGACGGGCTTTGAAATCTCCCAGACGTAAATGAAACTCAGACATGAAATGAATCAACTGGTTAGCCTAACTGTGCATCCCAAGAACCCATCAGCTCTCAACCACGTGGGATACAGGGGTTGTCGAAGTGCGGAGGGAGGGGACCCCGCCTAGGATCAACGACATGACACGGATTCGCACTTTCGCGAATTGTTGCCGTCAACGCCGGACCGAAAGATGAACTACGGTCATATCAGCCATTCGCTCAAACGAGAGAACAGTGGCTTTTTGCCCATCATCATTCAAGACCAGTTTGGAAGTCATACTGGTATAGACCCATGGTAGGTAGGTATGCACCCTGGAAATCCCACAATCCTACTTCTGGTGGACCATAGTCATATCATTCTGTTCTAGGCTACATCGAGGTTTGGGGGATTGTTGTGTGGTTGTCCTGCAGTCAGCCTTGAAAGCCGTCGGTATCTGACTTATGGCTTGTCGTAGGTCGCTTAAAAGTAAGCCGTGCAGCACCTTCCAAAGCACCCTGAAACGACAAGACTCTTATCTCTTCACTATTATTTGAAGATTCTCAGAAGATTGAACGCCACATTTCATCCTTCCGCAGAAAACCGTGCTGATGGTTAAAGGTAAGGTTCTTGGCATCACACTGGCGGATATCGACATCTACGGTTCGACCAAACCACCAGCCAAGATATTTATCCTGGATGATTCAACGCGAAGGATCCTGTAAGAAATTGGAATAAGGTATGGAGTTAAACGAGCTCACCACAGCACCATTGACGGGGTACTGACTGCGGATACAAATTTTCAATCTCGGGCCGTACCGGTTTAATTTCCGCTGACTAAACCATTAATAAAAAATGTCTTACTCGATCCAATGTGGAGGGAAGGTAAGATCGGCGAAACGTTGGAAAGAAGTCGAAGTTAGTTCTATAAATCTAGAAAAGAGAGGTGCTAAAGAGCTATTCATATTTAATATACCCGAGCAGGGATTTGTGGCGGGTACTGAGTCAGTGCAACAGAATGTTTAGGGTTGTATGGATAAAATTAGCTTTAACCCCAAATGATAAGTCTAAGTATTATCTCTGCTTTTGATCGTGGCTTTGATGCACCATTACCCAAACGAACAGCCATCTGCAACATTTTTGTCCCTGTACCCATCGATCACATCATTGTAGGCAGTTCTCGGCGTGGAGTGTATGCTGACACGCCACAACATCATACGCACGGGCGCCACTCTAGCTACGCTTTTTCTCACGACGTGCATTCGGCAACTGATTTCATGGGCTTTGTACCGTACTGGGACTCAGTGTGGGGCGAGAAGCCTTCTAGCGTTTATATGTGCTTCCTAAGAGCAGAAGCCTTCTCATTTAAGAAGCATTCTTTATTTGAGAAGCATTCTTCATTCGAGAAGTATTCTTACTCCACTATAACGTCCACTAAACACCCGCTGTAACCTCAAAAACCATCCACTAAGCCAACCATTAAGCCACCCACTGGCAAAAAGCAAAAACTGGATTTTTCTTCGTCTTTTCGGAACACCACAAGATTTGAACACGAGACTTACGGATTTAAATCAAGTTGATAAGCTTACGGTTACGGCATTACGGATTTACGGATTTACAGTCACGATCGTGGGCTGTTTAAATTAATTGATAAATGGCTGTAGTGGTTAAGTTACAGTGGTATGGGGAACTAAGAAGCATTTTGCATTTGAGAAGCATTCTTGATTTGAGAAGTTATCTTTTCTACAGAAGGCTTCCAGCGCTTGACAAGGGGCCAGAAGGCTTCCTGCCCCACACTATTTCCCACTATGGTACTTTGTGGCCGCGTATTCTTGATAGGCAAAGTTGGAACGCCTTGGTTCGAGAACGTTAGACCCTACTGTGGCTTGCTGTAACCAATTGCGGAAAACAGTTGAAGAAACTTGGCTTGGACGAAGCGCCTTCGTCATTCTTTGTTGAAGTGAACCGTAATATGCTATAAACCCACTTGGTGAGAAGTAACTAATCTGAAACGGAAAGATATTACTCACGTGACTAAATATCAAAACCAAGTGGGATAGGCCGACATGGCATTGCCCGCCTCATATATGCAAGATAACTCATAAACACAACTCACTATTGCACGGCCAAAACAATAAATCATCGTAAACTATGTACCTGAGCTGGCCATATGCCATCGAATCATTTGCGGATTGCTTGCCCGATCGAAATCATGGTTTAGTTCCTCCCTCCAATAGCGTGCAAATACTGAAGTCTCAATGCCGTTACAAGCAGGCCGCCAGCGTTCTCCTAGCACTATCGATAGATCCTCTTCCACGAACTTGAGGGAAAGGTCTATGGTGATCTTTCTTCTCTGTCAATTGATAAAGTCTGTGCTTATCACGCATGATAAATATTACCAAGAGCTCATATCAATTGTTTTCGTGTGATGACTCAAGAATGTAAGAATTTTCAATACAACGAGGACGTCTGAGCACTCACTAAACAGGATCAAGTCAGCGAAGGCAACGGCGCGTTTACATGGTTAAGACATACCATAACTTAGTGAAGCCACGATACTTTCGTCTCTGGACCTTTGGCTGCCACCACCGTTTGTGGTATCGTTTCGAGAAGCAGACCGGAGCCATACGAGGTTAAAGGTGCCGATAATCCCGTCTCCTCCTTCATGATTTTTGACCTTTCTCCATTCAAATGTTTCGCGAGGAAACTTTCCCTCGCGATGTATCTCAATGTTAACAGAGAAAGTAAACGCCACCGTGCCGTCAGGAAGTGTATGTGCGTGCATGGTTCCTGCAGTCAAGGGCAGGGAGCCTCGCTTAGGAACAAGCCGGGGCAGCCAGATATCACTCTTGATGCTGAAACTGTATGGCCTCGACTGAAAGTAGGATTGATAACCATTGGCAGCAATTACAGGTCTTTTTTGCTGGTACCATCGTAGAGAATGATACCAGGCTTAAGAAACAGAGGATATTTTGCGCTGTAGCCGAGTTGCACTTCCGCCAAGAAAATTGGATTATTCAGATCATCGTCGAACAAATGAATCATTTTTGACATCATATTTGACTGCTTGCCAGTTATGATCGATGGAATTGGAACAGGCGAGTGCGATTGGGTTTTTTTCACCGTGGTATCACCATCATCGCAATCAGAATCCTCGTAATTCTCGACGCGAGAAGCGATGCTCAGGTCACTTGTAGGTTTGGTATAATTCTCGCCGGGGCCACCTGCGCCTTGAAGCGTCTCCTTCGGCCGGTCCATTATGAAGGCGATATAGATGGGTTTCGTTCGAAATTTTGACAAGATTAAACAAATACCGATGGGAAGGCCAACATTGCCGCTGTGTGTAAATACCGTAGAACGTTGTTGGGGAGTACTTGGGCAGAGTTAGAGAAGGAACAAACAAGATCAAGTAACGTTCTCTTGGCATGGCCAGCACCGTCTTATGCAAGCGTTTTGAAGAATAAGCGATCCAACGCCGAGCCATATTGCGGATATGGGAACGGTTTTCTAAAGTTAGCAATCAGGCTTACCTGTTTTCCTTTTGCCACCCTGCATTATCGCGCCCTGATTTGATGACACTCATGGCGTCATTCACCCTAAGTATTATTTAGGTATAAGCGAGATGAATTGGCAAATCCGAAATGATCCGACATCGTTTGGAGAACCTGTAGCATAACGTTAACACCACCGCGTCAGCTCATTGTTCTCTGCAGGTTTGCGGCTCGGACTGGACCACTTTTATTTTTCGGGACCGATGTGGCCCCGGCCTTGCCAACTCGGGTTCCTCACTCGATAATAACGCACATCCATCACTACTTTAAACTCGGTCCTAATATACTCGTCCGCTATATCCGGTGGGAATATCGCAAGCGCCTCTTCGAAAGAATGTACACGTTGGTCGTCTACCCTTTTTGAGAGACTAGCATTTTGCAGTGTTGGAAATACTCGGAGAGCAGGCAGGAGTGTATGGGAATGCTCCATCTAAGACAGCCCAATGAAGGCTGATGACATGTTTCCTGGCTATCAAACCCCACGGGACACTATACCATCAACGGAGAGGACACAGACATTTATGCCTCAATTAATAACCTAGGATGTTTCTTTCATCACGCTATAATCAAACAAGATCTTCTAAACCTCTGATCTCAACAACCATTCAGCCATGCGCGCATCGCAGACGTATCAAACTTGACATCGATAAACTCTGCCCTCGAGTCACCATCAATATCCGCAAAGTGCACGCCCCTTCCGCTGCCACCAACCCCGGTGGTAATCCTCCCTTGCGGAAGCCAAACCACCTTGGTCGCATTGAGCCCGTTATCAGGCCCGCCCGCACTCAGCCACAGCCGCGCACTGCCATCTGTATGCGACAGGGCTATGTAGTCGGCTCTTCCGTCGCCATTGATATCGGCAAAGACGGTGCTATCTCTCTTACCGGCCCGGGCCCATCCCCATCGACGGGGTCCTTGAGCCAGCCGTCATTGTAGGCCTGAAGAACGCCGCCCCACCAGTGCTCAGCCATGGCGAAGTAGCCAATGTCGTTGGGGTGCAGCCCGTCGGCCAGGGTCTTCTTGGTCACCATCAGGTCCATGTACATGATTTGAACCTTTGCGCCGGCGTCGGCACGGCTGCTCATCGCGGCCTCGATGCCGTTGTTATAGACGTTGGTCCGGTTCTGCCTGGCTGCGTCGTCCGCGGGTGTGATGCGCGCGACGAGCACCGTGGCGTCGGGGCACTTGGAAATGATCTTGTCCACCAGGGCAACGAGACGATCCACGGCTCCCTGCGCGTCGGCATCGCTGCCCATGTCGTTGGTTCCCGCGTGCAGCAGGACAACGTTGGGTCGTTGCCCGAGATTCTGGTCTGCGTAGCTGGAGATCTGGTCGATGGTGGCGCCGTTGTGACCCTCGTGGTCTGCATCGCCAACGTCACCCGAGCGGACGGACCCGATCATGTCGACCTGTTGGCCGTAGCTGGTGGTGGCGAGCTCGTAGAACCTGCTGCGGTATCCGGCGTTATCGGTGCTTCGAAAGCCGTTGGTGATGGAGTCGCCCAGCGCCAGCACACGCAATTGCGGGAGGTTCGCAACCCAGTGACTCAAATGCAGGTTCATAACCTCTTGGAAGCCGGCGGTTTTGGGGTGGAAAGCCTTGGTGAGCCAAAGAGGCCAATTCCACTCGCCGACAGCGTCTGGATCGTCCCCGGCAGCATCCACTAGAGCCTTCACACATCTCCAGGCCTCGACGGCGTCATCGGCGTCGGGATTGCAGGTCACCGGATTCTCTTGGACAGACAGATCCGACTCCTGCACAAATCCATCAGATCTAATGCCTAAGAACCATACGTTCGGGTTGTCAAACCCCGGCTTGTTGCCAGTAAACTTCTCACACAGGCGGTGTCCCTCGAACGTGTTGTCGTAATCAACAATATGTAGATAGCCTCGGTAATGCATCCCTTCTTCCGAGTTGACGAAGGCCCTAGCATGGGCTCGTATGGCATTGTTGGCATCGCGGACCAGTCTGTTTGTTTGTCTGCGCAGTGTCTTGGTCAATCTTTTCGTAAAAAACAGCCAGGGGCCGCCAATGTTTATGTTGTCGCAGCCATCCGTCTCTGCATTGAAGAAGGCTGGGTACAGGGTGTGGAGTGTGTTGGGCACAAATTTCGATTGCCCCGCTGGGACATTCTTGAAGTGATTGTCGTCGTAGATCCGAGACCAAGCGTGCCATAGCAACCTGCGAAATGTTTGTTTCCCATCCAGGTCATGGATGAGGTTCTCGGCATTCTTCAGTGCCTTGGTGCATGACCCAAGCCCCAAGAGACAGCTTTGAGCATAATCAGCAAAACCAAGGTCATTGCCGCCGATGGACAAGGATAGCCACATGTTGCTGTCCTGCTCTCCATAATCAATCAGTGGTATCTGGTACTTCACCATTTCCTTGGCCTTGTGGCCGGTACATGAGAGGAACTGGAAATTGCCAAGCATGACGTTATGTTGTGCATCCAACTGAGCTACAGCCGAACCATTGGACCGGAAGCACTTGCTGTTGCCAAATTCGGCGTCGTCGTACGCTACGCCCGCTCCGGGTCCAGCCGAATATGAGTCGCCGATGGCCGTCCAATGCCCCGGTGCAGGTTTGTCAACCCCTGCTGCCTGCCGAGACGAGAGCCTGAGCTCCCTGAAGCCATTCGAAACGCCGCCCGCTGATACGTGCTCAATGTCAGTTTGATCATCCGCAGATAAAAGCACTTTTTTCCAACATACCGCACTGGCTTAGCAGGCTTAGAGCACCCAAGACAAGCACTCCATCTCGCGCTATCATACACCTCATTCTCACCTGATCTAATATATAAAGGGAGACCTAAAGACAAGATGTTTGAGGAAGCACTGAAAGATGTCTGAGCTGATCTCTAGTCTACAAAAGAGAGGTGATGAAGAGCGACTATATACCCACGCAGGTGATCTGCGGTAGGTAATCACTAATTCAGTACGACAGTCATCTCTGCGTTCTTGACGAGAAGTAATTAGGCCGAAATGGATGGGAAGACGAGCGAGAACTGCGTGACAAGCCAATAATGATGTGATTCAGCGACTATATTATATACCTTCACGGTATGTGGCTCTTCTGTTCATGTGCATTGCTCTTCAATATTCTCACTGTCCTGAAAGAAGAACAAAGTCATTTTATTCGACCATTGTCAATCCAGAAAAGGGACATCCTTCGAAGGGCATGTTCATAAGTCGGAAAACGCTTTTACGGACTTTGCATACCGTAGCAGAGAATGGTGGTTTTGAACAATGATTATTTTCTACACAATGGCTGTACAATATTACAACAATTTCTTCGTCACACTATTATTTTGTGGCAAACAATCATTGTGTAGCCACTAATTTTCTTCCTAGGTAGGTTGACTGAGCAGAGGGTATGGATCTTACGACATGCTGATTTTCGCATTGCTTACTCTAGTCCCTGCATGCTAGACCTTCTACACGAAACGATTAATCGCAAATTGACATTGTGCCACTCTTCGCACAAAGCACCTCACACCGCTGGCCTTCTTTCATTCTCTCCCTTCCTCTCGTTTTCATTTCCAGTCCTCTCCACAAAACTCCGGCTCATCTTCCACGATGCCTCCTTCCCTTCGGACGCGGACTTCCAATCGCACAACGTTGACACTTCCCGGCCCTGCCCAAGCAACATTCACCTTTCTACCCGACGAGAACAAGGTCAAAGTCACCATCCCACCAACATCGACATGGTCCATGCGAGCCCACTGGCACGACCGGCCCGAACTCTGCGAGGACATCTCTATTCTACCGGGCGGTTATTTCCAAATCTATCGCTCCACAGGTGTATATGCGAACTACACCACCAGCGGCATACACGGACTGAGCGTCAAACTACGACCTGGAGAGCGGTGCGGCTGGGGTTTCCGCTCGGCATCTTCGCAAGTCCGCAACGCCGATCTAGAAGTCTTGATATCGCAGCATCTGTCAAAAGCCACGGAGGAGGCATGGCGCAACATTGTCTCGGCGACACTCGACGCCGAGCTGTGGCCAGAACTGGCTAGCACGCCACTTCCCTTGAAGGTCAGCCTTCGTTTGCTCCGCAAAACTCCATTCGTTGGTCAACGAATGTGGACGAGGATCGTCCGGGCAGTCTTGTGGATGCAGATCCTGCTCATCTGCCAACGACACGAGCTGGACATCTGGCTTGGCGAGCTGGGCATCTGCTGGTTCTGGGCTGCCTGGCGCAATGAAGTTGCACCAGAATGGGCGCAGAGCATCGAGTGGAACTCTGCCGAGTGGCTGACCTGGCTGGTGATGCTGGTCGTTGGGGCTTTGGGGAGGGGGGTACTGGGACTGAAGGATGGGTATGATGAGTATTACCGAGGGACTGGTACAAACGCTGCTAGTGCAGGGTTTGGGGATGAGAAGTTCGGTAACAATTGCTAAAGGATCCTCTTTCTTATCTTAGTTTGTAATCGAGTCCTGTCTTGGTCAGTCAACAACAAATCTCGTACAAATGACTTCGTATGAACAAATCTATTTCCATTTTAGGTAGAACGTTTGCTATATCACTTTAAACGACGACATGCATATATTGTGCTTACAAGGTGATTCAGGTGATCTGTGAACCACAGCTGTGGCTGATGCACTGGTACAAAACCTGCAAGTCTGCGCTATTCCATTGGCCGAGAACGCAAGAGCGGATCTGTGACGTTCGTCTAAAAACCCACCTATTTCACGGAGGACTAGGACATGGCTGATGAGACCGTTCACCACCTTCTAGCATTGAAAATCTCCAAGCTAGATGACACAGTATTTTGGACAGCTAGATGATACCAAACGCCAATGGATGTTGTATCACATCTGCAAGATTGTGCAGTATTACACCACTCTTGAGTCTTGTCTCGTTGATGTGACACAAGTGGCTGGAGCCTGTGGCTATCCGCGTACAGCCTCATAGAGGCTGTTGGTTTACTGGTCGAATCACTCATCATTAGTAACGTTGGTAGCAGTACATCAAGCACACAATATCAATCGCGAAGGAAGCTGCCAGCGCGGATACAACTTCGGTCACAGATACCTTTGAGTCAACTGCTGTCCAACTATAACTGCAGTAAAGATGGAAGGGTGATTGAGACAATTATACAAGAAGCTGCAACTTAACTCTTTTGGTGCACCAAGATATCACCATATCTTGTCGTCTTCCAGATCATTTTTAAGCTAGGCGGTGCCCAGTGAGTGTACAGCAATAATGCTTAGTCCATGCTTGATGCACGCGCGGGGCGGGGGCCCTGAATCCCGATAAGCCCAATGGTGGTGGTCAATCCAAATCCGAGTTCGATTTAGTTCGATTATGATTCGCCGCCCAAGCGAGGACAGAATCTGTCCTTGTGTTACCAGATTTTGGAGTCGGAGCCCAACGATTGGTAGAAACTTCGGTGCGCATTGACTTCAAAATCTGCCTCGGCGAGAGCCTCACGGGAATCTGCTTACGCTTCAACCCAGACTGAAGAAGTCAGTACCTGAAGATATCTATGTTGCAAATCCATCTGTGCCCTACGTCTCACGGACCAGATTCTGTGCGCAATACTCTCATATATCCTTGCTTCAGGTAATCAGCTTTTCGACCATAATTGAACTTGTTTTGGTCTCTCAAACCGAGATCGCTCATCCGACAATAATCGTCCTCAGCTACCTCTTGTCCCCTCTTTACTATCCCAAACATAAGCCCAGTTCTCCATGCAGTATTTTTACAGCACTACCTGTCCATTCAGAGTCAAGAATGCCGCCACTGTCTTCTATCCAGTTTCAGTTGGCGCAATACAAAGAATGGCTCATCGAGCTCCGGAAAGATTCTCGCATGACACTTGGCAAAATCAAGATTGAGTTGTACAACCAAAAGGGCATTACGGCAAGGTGCGTTAATCACAGCTTTATGTTGGAGCAATGATCGCTCACGAGATATAGCCTGCACCAATTGGAAACATACTTCAAGAATTTAGGGCAACGCAAGAATCTTTCGCGGCCCGAATGGAGACTCGTGTTCCGTGCTCTGGCATCGCAGAAAGCAGTTGGTCGCACGTGTGAGGTCTACATGAGTGGAAAGTTGATCTCAGGCGACAGTCTGCAGAAAAAACGAAAGAATGCAAAACCTGAGGCTGCAATAGCCACATGCCTTGCTGATGCCGGTACGTGTGTTGGTAATTCTAGCGCTAATACTTTGAATTATTAACAATTTTTATTATAGAACAATTCGTCAGACAGCTTCCTGATGGAGTTAAAATCAAATCGCATCATTCCTTGAGCTTATCAACCCCCGGCCCGCAGCAAGGTGTCGATGCTCTGCCAATGTCGCACACACGCCCTGGTTCCAACCCGGGTGCTGAGCCAAGCATACGGCAAGACTCATTTTCTGTCGACAATGACCTTGTCCTCGGACTGCATGCTACGAGCTCTTATCAGAGTACGAGCCGTAGCTCTATTGTCCCTCATCATTCGAATACTAGCACAACAGATGCGATTCAGCTCATGAGCTGTCCAGTCAACACAGATACAAATTTTGGCGCGGCATCTCAGTGGGATATGGATTTCATGACAGCTACTTCTGTACTTTCTTTCAACCATGGAATCATGAGACCTGGTTCACCGGAACTATTTCAATATTCGTTCAATGATCCATATGTGTTGGACGACTGGAATCAAGAGATTGCACACTTGAATTTCCATTCGCATTCACACATCCCAGGTACGGTTTTCATTCGCCGAAAACGTTCATCTGTTCAGAATCTTTTTCTGCTATGAGAAATTGTGCAGTCATTTCCTGGAGCTAATATTAGTCACAAGATCGCAGAAACTGGGAGCGCCTATACAGGGACATGCCTATGTCACTCAGATGTGATCGTTATAGTGTCAGTTCCGTCGAATCAGCTCGAATCCTCCGAAAGTTCATCTCCGTTGTTTCTGTACGCAGAGGAAGTAGGCTTGGTGAGCCAATTCCAACCGCCGAGGAGATCATAGACATCCTACAATCCCAGGTATCTATCGAGGATATGGCAGAGGCGATATGCGAGCCATTGGCAGTCGTTGGTACCAACTCTCCACTGACTGATCCATTTGCTCAATTGATTCTCTTCTCAGTTGTCAACAATTTCTCTGGTATTCAAAAAATCCCAATGGAATCGATCATGAGATTCATTGATCATCATGAGTCTTCCCGCTCCACTATTTTGAGATTGCTTAGAAGTGGGACCTCTACAATCTTCTCAACTGCATTAGCGGAAAACTTGTTTAAGGCTGCTGTTGAAGCTGGTGATGTGAAGACTGCCCACGACCTTCTTGCGTTGAAGTTATTCGCGCCAGATGACATACCGTTGGGAACGCACCCGTTTCGCAGATCCGCTTTGGAAAAGGCGTCAGAGATGCGCCATTTCGAGATGATGAGACTGCTCTTACATCATGGTGCCGATGTGAACAAAACCCACATGGACAGAAAAAATCCCATGTTGCCGCGAGGAGCTCTTGAATGTGCCGTCAAGCTATGGGGCGAGTATGATATACTTGATCCCAAGATTCTGGATCTGCTCCTTGACAATGGTGCAACCGTCCGCGCTGAGCTCGCAGAGGCTGCAATTCGATGGGGAGACAAGTCCCTGATAGAAAAGCTTATATTCAAGCTTCCTCCATCGGAGCACGTGCAATGCTTCTCCTCTGACATGCTCCTTGATGCCACGGAATATCTTAGAAATGACTTGAGTTTGGCTATCATTCGGCAGATCATACAAACTTGCCAAGAGACACATGAAAGCACGTGTATTATTTCAAACCAAGATCTTTTGGTTGGGGTAATGATCTATGCCGCGAAAAGAAAGAATTCTGCGCTTATCCGACTTCTAAGTCCTCACGCCGGTCAGGAGGGCCTAGACCAGGCGCTCACAGCAGCAGCGCGATCTGGAAGCCATAAGCTGATACACATGCTTCTTGAGAGTGGTGCAAATTGCGATGGACCAGCATGTGTCATCGATGGCGATGGTCACAGTCCGCTGACTACTCCTCTAGCAGAAGCGATTCGAAATGACGACACTGCGCTTGTGCGCTTGTTTACGGAGAAGGGCGCTTGGAACCAGATCGGAGAGCCCGGTCGCCTGCAGGCGATATTAGAGGTGGTTGCTGAGTCTGATGATGATTTCTACCTTGATAAGATTCTACAAATGGTCCCAGATCCAAATCCTAAAGCTCTTACACGACCACTGAGCATCGCTATCAGGAAACGCCATGAAGGAATGGCGATGAAACTGCTCGGCGCCGGTGCGGACGTGAATGCATCTCCCCGTTCTACCTATCCCAACGACAGGACCTGGACTCTCATGCGTCGTCTCTTCAGCCAGCCTCGTCGCGTTGCTTCCCCGCCACCCCATTTCCAACTACTTTACCCTCTTCAGGAAGCTTTGTCGATCAAGAGCCCCTCTATTGTCTGGGCCATCCTAGATTGCGATGCGAAACCAAGTCATATGCGCGTCCTCGGGGATTTATCGATAGACCCCATGAGCACCCTGGAGCAAGCGACTGAATGGGGAGATCAGCAAATTATCAAGGCGCTCTCCCTTATGGGTGCAAGCGTAGATAATCAATTGGACGGCTCCCTTTCAATTGCCATAAAAAATGGCGAAAAATCACTCGTTGATCTTCTCATCAGTCTGGGTGCTGATCCGAACGGCCATTCCCAGCGGCACGGGTCTCCGCTTGCTGCTGCTGCCCAGGTCGGAGACATAGAAACAGCCACGTATCTGCTTGAGCATGGGGCAGACCCAGCAGACCAACAAGCCATTCTCAATGCTTTCACTCATGCTCAGGACGTATTAGAATTGGTACTTCAGAGGCTTCGCAAACGATACCCAAAAGGGCGCTCAGGCTTCGGTGGCGAGGTACTACGGGATGCGCTTGATGGGCACAACGACGCCATCTTAGCCCTTTGTCTAAATGCTCGTTTCGACGTTAATCACTTCGTCACTACACCCGGACAACAAAAATGGTCCTTTGAGATGCTTACCCCACTTGGCTTTGCTATCAGGAAATACCGTGGCGGTCGTCTGGATCTTATTTCTAGGCTTCTCGATGCAGGAGGTGATGCGAACTTCCCAGCATTCCAAGATGAATGGCGTCAGGTCTCAGAAACAGCTTTTTTGCAGGTCATCGAGATTAAAAGTTTGCCTTTAGTAGAGTTGCTGATCTCTAAAGGCGCAGACGTCCACAAAGAGGCGAAGTTGGGTCTTAAACGTACGCCTTTGCAGAAGGCATGCGAGGTCCAAAGTTGTAGTATTGTTGACCTCCTCCTCACGCACAACGTCGATGTGAATGCCCCCCCCGGCTGCCCGTGGAGGTGCGACTGCACTTCAGCTTGCTGCCAAAGTAGGTTCAACCAGGATTGCAAAGCGTCTGCTGGACTCGGGTGCCGATGTTGATGCCCCAGGTGCGCAGGTTCAGGGACTCTCTGCCATCCAGTACGCAGCAAAATATGGTCGGCTTCACATGATACAAGTGCTATTCAACGCTTCAGGTGCAAGTTTTACTGCAGAGAAATGTCAGAGCGCGATTACGTTGGCACAAGACAACGGTCATCTAGCTTGCGCTGCTCTGCTGATGGATCTCTCATCTAGAAGTCAAGGTTTTATCGAGTCGTAGCGGATGAGAACATGGTGGATGATCGGAACGGGTCCAAATGAATGACTACACAATATTGCTCGTTATTTAATTGTGCTTTATAATGCCTTATAGTTTGATTCTGATATATCGCTTATGGTTTCTCGCTCTATAAACAGGTTGCAAATGATTCTTAGGGTGTACATTACAAGCACATATCCAGTGGAAACTTTGAAATCGTGATGACTTATATATAAAAGAATGGTCTCTCGATGGACTAATGATTAAATAAAAAAATTGGTTTTTTTCCACGTGCATTTCATTGAGGACATTAATCTTCTAGCTTCTTGCTTTTAGACATATAGTGAGTAAACATAGGGAACATAAGGTTAAATGAGGGTGATATATTCCTAGTGTAGAATGGCTTTACCAGCCGAATGAATTTCTCTCCGTAAAACGGGATAACGAGAAATAAGTTCATATCTACCGCAACGTATGAAAGAAAGAAAGAAAGGGAAATAAGTTCCCATCGTACAACGACTACAAATACCCACTAAAAATAAAATAATAAATATTTAAACCTTTACTTAATGTCGTCGCAAGGTTCGTCTTCGTCGCTAAGTGGGTTTCCTATTAATATAACACTAAATATCTAGCGATACGAAGTATCCGGGGATTAAACCCGTGCCGTCTGTTTTATAAGTATATAGCGACTTTTAAATCATGCGCAGCAGCGCGAACCGGGCTCATAATTATCGCACCAGACCATTATCTAAATTAAATATCAAGCTCTACACTAAGAATTAGCCTAATAGTAGTTATAGTACGGCGCAATACATTTCAACTAATACAATTTCAAGTTAACAAGTCACAGACAGATATGGCGTCACTGAGACCACTCCCACAAGACCCGTTGCATCAGTAGCATTGAGAGGCTCGGAACCAATCACGCCGGAAAGCTCCAGAAGCAGCGGGGGTTGGCCCGCGCTTTTGAGATCATCAAGGATGGTCCGGAGATAATTCCACATGGTGGTCGGCACGACAGCCTCGACCCTGTTCTCGCCCTCGGTCAGGTACGGCGTGATATCAGCAACGGCGTTCGTTACGTCTAGTGGGGGCAGCGGCTGGCCGTTTATGCTGGCCCGGGCGTAGTGCAGTAGTCTGCCAAAGGAGATAACCGCGCCAAGAGTCGCCGTCTCATCACTGGTCGTATTCGACAACGGGGGCCATATAAACGATGCGCTGTAGTAGCCTAGACCAGACGAATTGACTAGTTCGGGGATGTCGCCCCACGACAGCAGCTCGGGGAGGGAGTGTGTTGTGTTTCTCTTACTGGTAGGCGAGGTTTCGGAGAGGTTGGCTGGAGCCGCCCAGTGCTCGGCAGTCAAGTTCCAGTTCGTAATGCTGAAAGCTGCCGGAACGTGGGAACCGCCGAGAGCGCAAATACTTCCATCAGACATGGTGGCCTCAGTGTCTGCTGCTGAATTGGAAACCTGCACGCTGACCGTGCCGTCGCCGGCTGTTGTGGCTGAAGCGGCATTGTCGGGTACGGAGACAATGTGATAGTCGAAGTTATGTGAAGTCTCTGCGTCGCTGAATAGAATGATGACTGTCTGATTACCAGATAGACTCAACGGAATCGTTGTTGTAGTGTTGCTTCGCTCATAGATGAGTACTGGACTTTGCGCGCCCGTCCATGGATTGAGAAAGAATGGCATTCTGGTGTCTTTGACTATAACACTGCCTCGAGATCCAACCAAGTCAGCATACACAAAGACGTAGCTGCTGGCGTTGAGCTCTCGCAATGTTGTATACCAAGTGCCGTTCGTACTAACTCCAACACGAGGACTGAGTCCTAGCTCAGTGATTTTATTGGCGAGCTCTCCTTCTCCGGCGGCGTAGACATTTGAGTAACTTTGCAACGTCTCGAGCTCTTGTTGAAATACTGTCAAGTTCGCATCCTGTCCGTCGGGATAGAGATTGAAGTTGTCTCCCACGAAGACGACTGGGAGTCCTGCGCTGGCGAGCCGCTTAAGCGAGGCAACCGCGCTCAGCGATATATTTGCTGCTGATTCAACGATCAAGGCTGTCCAGGCCGGCCCATCGGATGCAAGTACGCCATCTTTGACGACTGCCTGCGAAGACTCTAAATTATTCGGGTTGAGATAGTTGTACGACCAGCCTAGAGTATCTTCAATCAGATCTTTCACCTTGTATTGGGTGTTTCGGGATTTGGACAACATACCAGCATCGACCAAGTCGGAAGAATTATAGCCGATTCGAGTCTTTGAGGTCGCGGACTCCTTGTTGTATATCGCAATATCTACTTTGGCGGTGCCTGACTGCTGGATATACTGAACTCTCGATATGTAGTCAATAGCCTCACGCATTCCGTGATCCCAGGCAGGCTGTCGGGGTGAATAAGGCTCTGAGAATAGATAGTTGAAGGGCGTGTGACCGGGCCAGGTCGAAAAATATGCTCCGGTGTACGACTGGCCGTGCATGACATATCGGTTGACGCCCGACGCAAATCCGCGGTTAGCGGAGAACAGCAGATCGGGGATGTGATAGCGGTACGCCTCACGGCGACGGCGCCGAGCTCGTTGGAGATTATGTTTTTGCCGGAGAGATGTGCCGGCCCCGCAAATTGGCGGTAAGAGTCGATTGAGTCTTTGAAAAAAAGGCTCTCGGTCTCTGGGGCATCTACGGAGCTGATAGAGTCCTCCATATCCATGGGGAGGCCATATGCTGGTTGGACAGACAGTTCGAGGCCCAGGTCCCCATTGATCCAAGACTTGAGCGCCGTTAGATACTCCTTGTAACCCTCGCTCAGCGTCTTGCGGTACGCGTTGACGTGTTCTACACCCTTAGTGTCCGTATCGAGAATGCAGTTGAATGGACCGGGGGCGTCGTTGGTATCACTGATGCTGTTTTGTTTGTATGCCAGTAAAGGAAGCACCGGCTTGATGCTGTAGCCATTGAGCTCCTGAAACCTTTCGGGCAGGGTGCTCGACCATGATATATTGGAGAGAAACTCAGGGCTGTCCTCCCAAACTGATCTTCGTTAGTATCAATGACGCAGTCAGATGTGAATGTCAAATAACATACGATACCTTCCCACTTTCTTCAGTTTCTCGCGGATGCCGTCCTGAAGAATGTGTTCCTTCCAGAACTTGGCAACGGTCTCGGCTCCGCGTGCGGAGTAGTGGTCAACCACGTATGACCCATCGTCAAATATGGAGTTGTGGACTGAGCTGTCGAATACGAGATTCCCATGGCCGGACAGCCTCTGGTAGAAAGTGAAGACTCTGTAATGGGAGCCAGTCTCGGCGACAGGAAATGTGAGGTTAATTACGCCGTCTGCGGATACAAGCTCGGTCCACTCAGTCAAGCTGTCCGCTGACAGTATTAAATCCTCGTATGTTACATTGGTTGAACCGCTGATTCCGGCTCCTCCGTATGAGACGGTCGTATGTGAAGTAACCAACGCCGAGACTAGGGCGACGAGTTCGCCTGTGCCCCAGCCAGGAATAACACCAGTATACAATCCGTCGGCTTGAACTGTATCGTTGAAAGGAACCTTTATTTGATCAGCCATGTGTGCATTATTAGCTGGAATATATGCTCCTTACCAAGTCCCATTGCAAACCTTCATCATCTGGATGTGCGGGCACCCCCTGACCTTGGTTTGGACCCAGTGGTATGTCGATTTTCAGCCCATGTTTCTCGTGTGCATCGAGTGCAACTGATAGAATATTGTGAAATGCAGCTGTGCCAAAGTTATAGGTGGACCAATTGGTACCAGCAGGCATACCACCAAGCTGCCCGCCATATTCGAAGAATGGGAGCAGCTCGATACCACCGGCTCCGACATATGCTGCGCCACTGATATCGTCCCTGACAATGCTAGCATCCACACCTGCATCGGGAAGCCAATACCGGAACACCGGACGCGAAATTGGCGCCGGATTCAGGAAGCTTCCGGCATCTGTTGATGTGTTGCCATGGGAGCACGCGCTCGATGTGCACAGAGGCACAAGGCTCAAAGCGCACAAGAAATGCGCCAAACTTGATTGCAGAATCAACATTTGACGACGATTTCCCTGGTTAGCGCTCAGCCACGATCATGTGCTGGGTGCGCCGTATCAGAGGCAGTATGATCGAATCGATGGGTTGACCATTGATGTGGGGGTGCTGGAGATGCCCACTAAAAGTGGCTGTGGAGGCTTAGCTTAGAGTGGCTTTATAAGTCCCTTC
This sequence comes from Pestalotiopsis fici W106-1, assembly GCF_000516985.1. Taxonomy (NCBI): domain Eukaryota; kingdom Fungi; phylum Ascomycota; class Sordariomycetes; order Amphisphaeriales; family Sporocadaceae; genus Pestalotiopsis; species Pestalotiopsis fici. The sequence goes on along the minus strand of NW_006917091.1, from coordinate 912,322 downwards.
GGGACTTATAAGCCTTTGTTTTTCGTTGCGTTTAGCATACAGGACCACCATCCATCGTTTTCTCAATCAAGACTGTTCCCATATATTTTAAGATTTTATATGCTATTTGATCAAAAACCACATAAAGGCCACAGCCTTACGGCTGTCTGTCTTAGGTGGGGTTGGTTTGGTTTGGTTTTTGTTCCCCATCTCACCATTGATATAATTGAACACCATCGCGACAGATCTGAGAGTATTCTGGTTATTAACATCGGTCTCCACGCGAGACATCTTGAATATGTCGAGTCTCGGGTCAATGCACTACGAGTGTAATGCTTGGCAGCAACCTCAATGGCTACTGCTAACCGTCATGGAGTGAATAGTATGGGGTCGCGACCTCATTGGTAATGGGCGATTTGAATATCTAGGGTGAGCGGGCATTTTCCGGGCTGTCTCCAGGGATTCCCCAGAGATTCATGGATTCCCCAAACTTGGCACACTAGACTATTGACCGGAATTTCCGGGTTGGCAGTATAGTCAGAAGAATTATACCCCAAAAACATGTTACCGGTAATTGTGTTTCCCGAGAAAGTACATTACCCCACATTACAATTAAGATGGCTGTAAAGGCGAGCCCCATGCTTGTTTTTGGTGCGGTAGTAATTTGTGAAGATTTGAGAATGTGTAAATGTGAAGAGAGTATTAAGGTTGCTATGGACCATGAAACTGAAAGGACTAGAGACACTCCCGGGTCATGCGGGGGCCGCTGCAAAGCGCCTGTCATGTTGGTTGTAGGTTACGTTGGCTGTTTGTATGCAAGCAATGCACCCAGTACAAGGATCACTTGGCTATGCTATGATGAACCCTTATGCCCAGTATAGTATGCAAGGTAGTCTTAATACCCAAGTCATTGTATACACACACTTAACACAAGCCATTTTGCCGGAAGGGAAGAGCTGATAAAACGGTATTCACATCAATGAGTTGGCCTTCCTACCACCAAGCGCGAAAGTTATGATGAAGAAAAGGAAAGCGTATCTTAACGTGCAGCTCGCTTACCATGCCACCTTTTAGTTGGTGGGGTAGCTTTCCATGCATAACGCTATGCGTAACTTTGGGGGTGGTACGGGTATTTGAGCGCTATGCAACACTTCTTGTTCGCTAAAGCTGGCTGAGCACCGCCTGCTGCCAACCAAGTTCGAAAGCATGACCGTTTCGAACCAAAGCAACCATCCAATAATGCATTTGGAAAAGTGTCCCAAAAAAAAAAAAAAAAAAAAAACGGACCTAGAGCACCTAGCATTAATATTGACTACCTGGCATAATTTTAACAAATCAACAAAGCTAAATATTAAACGCTGAACACAGCCGAATATAGCAGTGTACTTCCGTACCAACAAGCCCCAGCCTTTGGTGAGATCACTGCCAATCGTTTAGTATTCCCTGAGATTGATCCGAGATTCAATCTATCGAAGTAACTCCCTTTTGTGCATGTCCCAACGGCGCCAACATAATTGCAAGACGGGATAATACTTATCCCGATACCCCGCCTTTTAGCAATAGAGAATGGGTTTTTGCCTTTTATCTATTCCCCTATCCACTTATTACCCAATTATTATCATGGTGACCTATAGCAAGCACTTCATTCCGCTTGAGTCCAATCCCGATGTTTTCAACCACTTGATTCATGACTTGGGCGTCTCAAGTGTCCTACGCTTTCATGATGTCTTGTCGCTCAGTGAGCCCGAAATCCTTGCATTTATCCCTCGACCAGTCTTAGCACTTGTCATTGCATTCTCTACCCCTCCCCAGTACGAAGATCTCCTGGTTGAAGACAATGCGTCGACGCCTGAATACACGAAAACTGGAGAAGACGAATATGTCATGTGGTTCAAGCAGACAATCAACAATGCGTGCGGACTTTACGGCATTCTTCACGCAGTTGCAAATGGATGTGCACGAAACTTTGTGGGTATGTTTCTCAAGTAACAAACTATCGTTACGCATCCGAATAATATCGCGTCAGTGCTGAGGAGTAGCGCGGATATGACAAAGCCCGAGTCCCATCTTTCTGGCTTGTTGGAGAGATGCACTCACTTGAATCCATCAGACCGTGCGTCTGTCCTTGAGAACGATGCGCTGCTTGCATCCAAGTATCATTCGGCAGCAGTCCTTGGAGATACAGATGCACCTACAGACCCCGAGACTGAGGTAGACTTTCATTATGTCTGCTTCGTCAAATCCCACCGTAATAACAATTTGTACATCATGGACGGGGATCGGAATGGGCCGATCAATGGAGGTACCATGTCCAACGACGACCTCCTCTCAGAGCAAGGAATCCAGGCTGTCATGGATTTCATCCAGCAGCATGATGACACCGGTCAATACAGCTTGTTGGCGTTGGCCCCAAGCCCCGATGTTACATTTTGAGGATGCAGGCATACAGAGCGTATTGTTGTCTTCCAACTCATTTTTCAGGCTACAGTTAGTCTCTGCGTGCTTTTTCATTTGAGCATTCGAAAGAATATTCCGGTTCGCAGCCGCTCAGACTCGCACTCGTCCAGTCTGCACGACGTGATAAATACAATACGCCTCGATGAGCCACTGGACCTCCGGAGTTCGCATTATTGTTGAAAGGGAGGTCCAAAGCAAACTGGCCATCATCAGCACGCGAATGCTAGTTTAGATCGTCGCCTCCAAATGTTCAACACTAACCATGTCAGTCTCGTGATTATTGGCGCAGGTGGAGAAGAGGTTTACCACTATCAGCGGATGGATTCGTTAGTGTTGATCAAGGTGGTGCTCTCCTATTGGAGTGTAAACTGGTCTAATATGGGTGTCAATTGTGTGATGTATTGACCTATGTTCTGCACCTCCAGTTTTGACGAGGTGCACGCTTATTTGGGTGGCCCCGGCTAATCCCAGGGAGTCCCCGTACACCTATCTGAGCACTGAAAGAAGTGTTGTATTGTACTGGTTCGACCAACTGGTGATGATCAATGATGCTTAGGAACATGCCCCACTATTGTCCGCCATGTACCACCTTACAACACCGTGATGTTGATCCGTGTGCTCAAGCACACCCCAGTGTATGGGAACTATGATCCACCATCTAACACTTATCTTATCTTATACCTGGAAACGCAGGTCATAGTTTAATCAGGCACTTCTTCGTCCACATTTACAGGGTTCTAGGTAAGAACCAAACGTACTTTTCTATTGAGATAATCACTTACTCCCGTAGCCTCGCGTCGTCAGAGTAAAAGGTTCTTTCGCCACACAATGCCGAGAATGGACATGCATCGTTCCGGACGCGATGGTGTTGAGGCCCATGGCTTCCTCAACAACCGCAGCCTGACCTCGGAGGACCTGATATATCTCAAGAATTGACAGGGAACTTCCAAGGTCCAGCTGGACCACTGGTCAGACGAGGGCCACGCCTTCCAGCTCATTCGGATATGAGATCACGACCGCCTCCGGTGCTCTTTCGACTTTGGAAACTACAAGGACACCCTGAAGATTGAAAACGGGCTCCGGCGCGCGAGACGGCGTGAGCGAGTACGTCAAGCTCCATCATAGCTTCACCTGGAGAGGTACGTGCAGCGAGATACCCAAAGCCGTTATTAAATGCCCCGTCTTCACCAAGGGCAAGATTGAGTTAGAATCGGACGGTATCTCGGGCTACTTTGGAGGGATGTCCGGCATCGGCCTTCCGGGAAGGCGTTGCCACTTTGAGGGTCTGCCCGTCTGGCGACCGCGTCGAGTTGCGCGCAATCTTGAGTCGTTGATAAGAAACTGGAACGCCTTGAAGATTATTCAAGAGGATGAGTCACCCCATTCGGAACGAGATGTCAACGTTGCTCTCTGATATGTATCTACGCGGGAGGGGAACAAGGTAATGTTGAGCCGGACACAACAGTCGGCATCTGCGGCCGACAACCTGCTCGACACAGCATGACAAACGGTGGAAAAACAATCTTCCCTTTTGATGCTGAATGAATCGAGTTTTGGGGTACCGACAGTGTTGCGAGGAAGACAGTCAAAAGCGAAGTGAATAAAGGCTAACCCGGCAGCTGATAGCCATTGGCTATGTCTGCCTGGAGATAAATGAGGTCCAGAGACAGCTGCCCGCTTACAGCTGTCCAGAGGAGCATCTCAAGAATGATAGGAAACAAGAAGTCATCGTGGAAGAGATTACGGTGACAAGTGACATGGATATATGCTCGACAAGCAAATACGACAATACAAAGGGCGGATCCCAGATCTTGGTGTAGTATGAGAACGTCCTGGTTCATGCGGGGGCCGCTGCAAGTCACAGAAGCGCTTTTCATGTTGTTTGTGCAAAGTGGTACATGGCGGACAATAGTGGGGCATGTTGATTGTGTAGCAGTGTTCCAACAGCTCGATATCCTCGCCAATCCATTGCCCGAGGAGCTGATAGGCGCCTTTGATGTCGTCCACGTTCGCGCTTTCCTGAGCATCATTGTCAACGGGAACACCGCGCCTCTGCTATCCGCTGCCCGTTCTCTACTAAAGCCCGGCGGCTGGCTGCAGTGGGAAGAGACGAGCGGCGAGTTTCTGGTCGAGCCTTCCACGCCAAACGTCACCAAGGTTAGCTATGAGACTCTTGCCCAGATTCTCAAGCAGGGCGGCGAAGCCCGAGGCTTCGAGGTGGAGTTTGTAAACGAGCTCGACAATCACCTTGGCAAACATGACTTTGAGGATATTCACATGCAGAAGTTTGCCAAGCACAAACAGGACTACAAGGGATGGACAGAGGATTACTTGATGGTTTGGGAGGAACTTGCGACATATCTACCTGCCAAGGCAGACGTGCCTAACGCGCCTGTCACCAAAGAAATATGGGCTGAATTGTTCAAGAAGGCTGTAGCCGAGACCGAGCAAGGTGTTGCGTTGCACCATGGGTTCATCATGACGGTAGTGGGACGCAAGTCTACTTGAGCCTATGGTGGTATCGGTTTCATAAGTTTTCGTACTATGTTCAGTGAGCTATATTCATCTCGTTTCTTATAATCAAGCTGCCACTTAACTCTAACATTTGATAGCTGCTCATCGATGTCTTTCTAGCATTGTGAGTTATTGGACGGAGATGAATATTTCGGATCATCATCTAGACCGAGCCGTATACTTGAAACTACAGGCTCTATGCCTCTGTGAACGCAAATTTTTCATAGAGAGCGCTGCCATGCATATCAGTGCCGTTACTGAATCTACCTTGCAGCTGCCCTACCCATCCATAATATATGTAGGGGCTTGGAGGACCTAGAAGCATGTCGCTCGTTGCAATAACGGTGAGCAGTCCTTCAGAAAGTTCGGCCTCTATGATAAAACCAGTTGGTGATCCAGTAGATGTAAAGGGCGGGTATGTTGGATTTTCTCAATAAGTACGAACGGAAATGCCCAAGTCTTGTGCTGCGAGGATTGTGTGGTTAATGGCAACGTACGATGCCTCACGTTTCTCTCCGTCAAGGCCGATGTAGTCGAACCAAACAATCGAATTTGGACCCAATCGTCCATGACCCCAATACCAAGAATCAACACGATCAGTGAATGGGGAGTCTCCCCAGTTCTAATTTGAGAAGGTAGGTTAGCATCGTGTGGTCAAATATGTGTCGATCCGGGCTGTCCAACATACCTTGTCGTGGTAACCTAGTTCAACAATATCCAGGCTTTCGCCTTGGATCTCGAGATGCGCGCTGCCAACAGCGTCTGGGATAGCATTGGCCTAGCCAACATCGAGCCCACCTGCATACTCATGCCGGGGCCGGCTGGACCACTGGGGTAGTGTGCAGGAGCAATCTTTTGAAGAGAACGCGGTCAGCTGGTTTGACTGTGCACCTACGACATCGGGGTATATCTTACCGAATTGAGCTGCAAAGTGCCAGTAACTCCTACTTTACCTCGTCTTACTCGCGAATGGTAGGCGCTTATCTCTCTCTTACTTCCTTGGTAGCGTGCCTTTACTACACTACTACCACCAGCGTCGTCAGTGAGTCCGCCTCGCTACATGCTTGACGGGATCAAGAATATCAGTCATACGTCCAGGTCGGAGAAGGTAGAATACTTACAGCACAGCGGTACTGGTGCTTACCAATCTAGATAATGTTTTGGCGTTAATGTTTTCGCTCAGGAAGACTTTGGCCTATTCATTACCGTGTCCTACGAACAATTCAGGAAACATCCATTTTCTTCAGAAATGCATGCCTATTTTGCGGCTAGCTTGGCGTGTATTTGTGCCATGGCAATAAATAAATGATGGGAAGGTACATAGATGACAAATATTTGAACGACTATTACTGGTCGGGATGATATTGTATGGTCAAAAGTTGGAAGTCAAGGTAGGTGCTCAGGGAGATCCTTAGCGCCAGAACCCTGTACGCGAACGGTCTAAGCATGCAGCAATACGGCAAGGTTTACCTGCACTCAAATACCTAACCATGCCGCGCCTCGAACTTGATAAAAATCATCAATTAACAAAAGCAGAAGTCATATTCATTCTAGAAAAAATAAAAATAAAATCTTTCAAAGAAGAGTAAAAACATACAACACCGAGGATTCCCCAGTCGTCACCGACCTGAGTACTGATTCGGCCGTCACCAGTTTGACTAGGGCAGAGCGGACGGGATGCCGTATATTCTAGTGCGTATGGTCGTATGTGACGGCTCATTCAATTGCAATGTTATATATACAACAGTTTGAATGAATGATTATATCAAGTGACCGGAGCTGAACTGAGCCTTTCAGCCGGGCGTTTCTCTAGTAGACGGAAGCCTAGTTCCGCGCTCTTGAAAATGACCTTTATCTTCGCAATAGATCATAGAGTCATCTCTAACCTCTAGCATTATACACAACGGCTGTTGTCGTGCTGGGCCATAATTCCGGTCACCCAACGCCAGGGCCTAAAATTAGTGTCTCCAGACTAAAATGTTGTGCTCCATTTGCGTCAACTTTAATGTGCGAGCGCTACTATTGAAGGCAGTAACCCAACCACCTAAAGGCTTCAACGATCCCACCTCGCCCGAAACTCTTGAGAACCTTCGCCCGGCTATTCCTTACTTTTTCAAACACCATGCAAATCTTCTTTCTCTGCGTGCATCAGCAGCCACCGGCTGTGAGCTTTGCAGCTTCATATGGCAATCGCACGTCGGAAGATCACACCCGAATGATCTGACGGACGATTTGTTGAGTCAAGGCACAAGCGCGCAGCAGATATTCCTCGGGACTGCGGCGTGGGATGCAACTCTCCATGGGCTACCGCATGTTGCGGCCGTTCAGAACGGAGACGGCCATACAAGCCACGTCTCCAAGCAAGGCCTGGTGCAAATGCGCACTCTAGCCTCCTTTGAAGTCTGTGCGACGAGGGGCCGGGAACCATCAGATCACCAACATTTACTTGCTCGGTCCATATATAGCAACTCGGGATCAGCTGAATGCCTACAGTTGGCAGCCACACTACTCGGGAACTGCATGAGTACCCATGATTCGTGCTCTTTACAATATCCTCATTCATCGGAGCTGCCCACGAGAATCATTGACACAGCAGGAAGCGACCCTAAACTCGTCGATGGCGGCGGGCGGCGGGATGTCTACGCGGCGCTGTCCTATTGTTGGGGCGGTCACAGTGACTTTACACTCACAACAGCCACTGAACAATCATTCCGCGCAGGTCTACCCTTGAATGACTTTCCGCCCACGCTACGCCATGCTATTCTTATTGTGAAAGCGCTCGGCATCCGGTATATTTGGATCGATGCATTGTGCATTATACAAGACTCGGCGCAGGATTGGGCTTCCGAGGCGAGTCGGATGCGGCATGTCTACACAGGCGCCGTCGTAACGATTGCGGCGGCGTGCGCTTCCACAACTGGCGAGGGCATCTTTCGGGATAGGACGCAAGGAAATTATCCGCAGTGCTGGCTTGATTGGACAAACGGAGCTACTCCTGCGCCAAAGGTGTTTTTGCGACCAGGAACGGAGCTATGGGATGATAAAATGCACCTTGGTGCACTGAACACCAGAGGCTGGGTTTTACAAGAGACCCTCCTGGCACCTCGCACACTATGGTTCAGCCATCAACAAATATGTTTCGAGTGTCCAAAGGGCAGTGTTGACGAAGGAGGGCGGTTTCTAAGAATTGCAGACATCTATCGCAGCAAGGAGTACATCCAGAAGTTGCGTCAACGGATGTTTCCCCAATGGAAGAGGCGACTGCTCCCTGCCCTTAAAAGACTTCATGTCCCGCTGGCCATTACATTCCGGTGGCCTTCTATAACGAACATGCTCCAGGCTAGAGACATGGAAACTCTGCGTTGGAGGGCCTTACCCTACACTCCATTTACTCTACAAGGCGAATTCAAGCCGCCAGCCCAGCCCACAGCGTATTCGCATTTTGACTTTTGGGGACAAATTATTCAAAACTATTCTTCTCGAGCACTCACAAACCCTACTGATGTACTTCCCGCATTGTCGGGACTTGCGAGCGAATTTCAACGAGCTACAGGTGATACTTACGTCGCAGGTCTTTGGAAGATGGACATTATACAGGGGCTCAGCTGGGTAAGCATGTTCCTGCCTTCTTTCATGCTGCGAGCATGCACACCGATTGATTTATGGGTCTCTGGTATATCGGAGCTAATAAGTGAAATGCAGAATAGAGGCGAGTTAAGAAAGAAGCGCTCTGATGGTTACTTGGAAGATCCCCCCTCGTTGCCGAAGCAGTACCTTGCTCCGTCGTGGAGTTGGGCCAGCATTCTCGGACAAAAGGTCCTTTTTGAGGGTCAAACACAGTTTGATCATATAAAACCCTTTGCAAAGCTGATCGATATCAAGCTCGAATTTGCCACGAGTGACCGTTTCGGTGCCTTGACCGGAGGGAGCATAACTCTCGGAGCGCCATTTCTCATCCTGGATTGCGAGAGCGTCGTTGGTGCCACTGAGCAGTCAACATCGCGGTTTCCTGCACTGATGAAAATCATTCACGCCCGTTTTCGTGGGCCGCGAGGCTCTGACAACAATGAATACAGGCAAAAGCACCAGGGCTACCCGGGGCAGCGATTCTCTATTCTCCAGTTGCTTCGATGTCGGCTTTCACATCAGACAAGTATTAGCATGTGTTTTTTACTGCTCGAGAGTGTGCAAGGCGATGACAGCTGGAGACGATTGACAAATATACCCTTGATGATCCGCAATGATAGAGATCCGCAGGTAGTTGATCATGTCGCGGCTTTGAGAGAGATACAGCCAGAGTTGAAGACACAACTTGTCAAGATGATATGATTGGGACGTTGTTCGAACCAAACCTAGAAATATTAACGATATTCCGGAGCTTAGAGGAGAAATTGACAATAATGGAGGAAGCTCTGGTTAGACTCTCAAGTCCGTGGCGCTGAGATCTTAGCTTGGACCGTTACGGGCGTGATGAGGCTGAAATAGGAGACATGCTGAGTCATATCAACGATTAAGTGATAAAATTAGGCTTACAAGGACAACAAAGTAAGCAAATGTTTTCGTGATTAGAGTGAATTCGGAGCGCATCAGGAATTGCAGGGTATTTGAAAGTACGGGATACGGAACATATGCTTTTTTCGACCACGCCTCTGCCCCAGCTCGATGTGGTTGTAATGATTCAAGTTTATAATTATTAGCCAAACGTGTGCAATATATCTTTTTGCATACGTCGCCAACCCAAAGAGTTTGTTGCTGTTCAACAGTCATATTGGATTATCTTGGTCATTAAGACAGATGGACGGTTTCTCATGATTTCCACACGGACCATACGGTTTATAATTACCCATGTCCATAGACGGACTTACGACGAATAGGCATCATAATCTGAAATTAAAGCAGAGGCCAAAAACGTACGAAATGCGAGATCAGAAGATAGTCAACCGCTCGAACCGGTCTGCATACTCGTCGACCGCCTCACCATCCATAACACCGTCCACATAAACCTCGCCCACAAGCACCCATCCATCCTTCTTCCCCATTTCCCCCATTAATCTCTGAATCTCTTCGTTGGACTTCGCCGGTTCCTTTTCCATGTCTATCATTTCGATTTCTTGGATCCTTATAGCAATCGCGTCATCTACGCGACGAAACGCATAGGGTATATGGGCGCCTTTTATCAACATGACCTCGTCGTCATGGGCGATTTGACAACTGGCAGTGGCACCAATGTAACCGGTATCGGTGATGAACATCTCGTGACAGACCAAATATGAAACAGACCACTTTGTGACCTGTACTTGGGCTATTGTCACTTCTGTCTCTTCTTCCGGATCGCGTTGAGGTGTGTTCAGCTCCAGTTCCGGCCATGGAGCTTCCGGATATGCCTCTCTAAAGTCCATATAAGTAGAAAGAAGTGTTTGCCTCAATTCAGTCGCTTTGTGCGTAAATTCAGCAACCCTCTGCTGAGAATCTCCAGTGCCATTTGGTGCCTCCTTGGATGTATCTGACTGTGGCAAAGAATGCAGCTTTTCGTTTAAAGATAGGGATTGTTCGCCGCTGTCGGAAAGCTTCTTATCTATCCAGTCCAAAGACTTCTTCAGGCAAACGTCCATTGCAGAGCAGACCCCTAGAGTCAGCCCTTGGATATCTTTAAGACTGTGTCTGCAGGCCCCGTAGGTACTTGAATTTGTAAATGCAACCATGACCGATTTTGCTTTGGGACAATGATGAATAAGTACTCTCAGAATCTCGATAGCACTTTCGACCTTAGCCAGTGTGTCACACTCAAGGAAGAATGGATCAAACAACTCCTGGACTTTGCCTATCTTGCATCCATCGAGGTTCAGACTGCGCCCGTCGTGAGAGATTTTGGGGTCATTCTGAAGGCTTGACACAGCCGAGAAGTCTCCACCCAGATTGTCGTTCAGTTCCTCCTCCATAAGCAGGGGCGGCTTTGTATTCACCGTGGGGACCCACGAAGGGGTGCCGCTTGGTTCCCACTCAATCGACTGGTCGCGCAACATTGAGCTGAAAGATAACAGTTTCAAGCCATCCGGCCCGGACAGGACGCAAGCTGCAAGATTGAGTAAGACCTCCTGCTCTGAAGCATCATAGGCTGCATGTAACGCGGGCCATAGTCTGACGTTTTTGCTAGATCCCCCGATAGAAGTCTCTTCTGGACCTACACAGTCGATCATTCCTGTTCGCGGCCTCTCAAAGTTGGCCTCGGGGTGAATCCCAAGCAATGCAATTTGTGGCAGCGATTGTGGCGAGCTAATAACAGGAAGGTTTGGATCACGTTGAAACTGCAGTGCTTCGGGTCGGGGCGGCAGAGGCGGTGGAATCTGCTCCTCAAGCAGCGTATTGTGTACTTGAAGGGAATCACGTCGGGGCGGCAGCGGTGGTGGGGTCGGATCATCCAGAAGAAGGTCCTGTCGGATCTCTAATAGGTCGTTTCGGATGAGTGACAGGCCAGCGAACACCAAGTCTTTGTTGTCGCGTGCGTGTCTATGTATGCAAGCTTCTAGCCATTCGTGTAATGACCACTTTCCATCTTCTGCGTTGTTTGCCTCTTTGACTCGAAAAGTTGGCAAAGTTTTGACCTGCTTGATCCAATTTGGTATACATAATCTGGAGATCATAGACGCCGCTGCAGCGATGCCAGTTTCTATTTCCGAGGATATCTTCTGCTCACAAGACATGTCAACATCGACCGTTGCTTTGGCCCGTGGCCAATCGATGACCTCGAGCAACTCAGATATATCACCTGGCTGAAACTGGTACTTTCCCAGATGAAAGACTACCTTGGGCGCAAGTGCAAGCTCTTGCAGTACCCAGATTCGGCCAAAGTAACCACGCGAAGCGATATGTAACAATGCACCAAGAACCAATGAGCCTTCTGTCTTTGATGATGCAATTTGGTTATCTTTGGGGTCGGTGAGCACTAACCATGGCGCTTCGGGATTGCGGGATTTGTAGTTGGCGATGACACGGTTCATATTTTCAAAGCCACGGGTCAGAAACGTTGGTACAGGCCCAAGCCATGCCAGTGTCATCTCGGCGCCCGCGTATATCTCACCCATCATCTGTACCTGAGCGCTTTTTTCCGCATTAAGACCCTGATTGATACAGATACGATCAATCCAATATTCTCCATCAGTACGATATTTTCGCAGGTGTAAGAGAACACCATACAATGCTGGGTGAATTTTCATGACCATACCATTACATAGGATGATATGCTCTGTCTCTTTGTCGCTAAGGACGCCAAGAGATTTTCCCAGACGAAGCACGATCCGATCCATGATTGACAATTCTTCCTTCCATGTATAGGACAAGGCCGTATACTGGTGGTGTCCGTTCAATTCCACCGTACGTAGCGAGCATCGTATGACTTCAGTGGACCAGCCAGGTTCGATTTTGAGCAGGCGTATACTAGAACGTGAAGGCAGCGACTCATACTTGAATTTTCGTTCTGGGTGCTTCTCTGCCTGTTTGGACTTCAGTAAGTATTAGCACCTGTCTAACCACAGAATCGTGGACGGATTTCCACCTCGAACAGTTCTCTTGGACGCCTTAGTAGCACGCCATCACGCAATGGTTTTTCAACCGCGACGGAAGCAATGAAATGTGTCAGGTGACCGATCAAAGATGTGGCGGCTCCAAGGTAAAGTAATAATGCTTCGCCGAGCCCGGGCGTGTCTCTTGTCACAAGTTTTCCTTCTGAATCGAGAAGTGCTGTCGGATTCGGCATTTTTTCCTTTTAATGTGTCACGACTTGTCCTCATCAATAATATTGGTAAGGTTGTGGAAGGATCTTGCTATTTGAACCGTTGGAATTCGATGAAAACCTTCGGCCAGATGTGGCATTGACGTCATTGTCGCACAGCATCTGTGGTACGGTTGCATTGAAAATGGCTCAATACAGAATGATTTGCGGCGACTTGCCATTTATTCGATATAACGACCCCACCCCACCCTGCATAGTGGTAATTGATGTCCCTTTTTGATTCGACAGCGCAGAATATTGCCAATTGTCTACCTGCGAGTTAGGTAGGCACCCTTCAACGTTTCCTTTCAAATCCCTTGATGCATAACCTTCAAGCATGATGTCAGGCCGGAGATCTTTGAGTGTGTGCAGGGGTGAGTCTGGTGGGTGGCTTTTGCCAACCAGTCGGCGACTTTTGTGCAGTTGAGAGCACCGCGCGTGTAATGCCAGAGACCTTTAGGCTTGTACCGGTATACGTAGGAAATAACGGGAGGTCAGAATAAAGCAAAAGAGTATTCTTTTCTAGCTGCAAGCCCCGAGAGTAGTCATCTAAAGGGAGATCGCTCAATCTACTTGGGTAAAGTGTACATAGTTACGGAAAAGTATGATGTATAGAAGAGGGCGGAAAGCTGTAGTAGCTGCGTGGGAGTTAGGCACTGCGTAAGATAGTACCTAACCTAGTTTGGTGCCTAGCACCTAACAGCGCGTCTGGTAAATTATACCTGGCAGTGGCGGTAGGGACATGCAAAGGGAGACGGGAGCCTTGAACGTTTGGCCGGTTGATATGAAAATTCAATTTTTCTTTTAAAATTTTATACTATTGTTATTATTATTATTGCAGCCACGGGTGTTGGTCTGCAAGCTTCGCTATCATGTATCTGGGTCATGTCTGGTTTGGGCAATGAACATTACCCGTGGGTTGATGGTCCCAGCGTTAATTCAACACCACTAAGCCGACGAATTAGCCCGCTCAGACACGATTGGGGCGCTGAATGGAGACCCTCGTGTATGAAAGTGTGCGTGTGTTCGCAGGACTTCAATTTGCGGCAAAGACTCGAGCGAATGATATGACATAGCAATTGGTAGGTACGTTTGAAGCTGACGTCTCAATCAACGGTCTAGAGTAAGTCTGCTGCCGCCTTACCAACATGGAAGTGGATAATTGCGTAAAAGCTACCTGAGCACTTTTAGCTGCGCATTAAAATGCTTATAGCTTAATCGTATAATTTGTTCCTGCATTATTTTGACTACTTTATAGACCACAAAGCCGTCTATCAGTGTGATTAATGCTTAGTTAAGCATCATCACTGACCTGGACGATTGACTTCTTGACAGTGATGTTCCATCCGTTGCCGCCCTGCTCAGGGCTCATGGTGAGGTTTGTTTGGCTGCTATTACAGCTATCATCCCAGGGGTCTGACGTATTGGACTTATTGTCGCCCTTCATCTTCTGACTCTCAATATCCTGCTTGGCGCGAGCGCGACCATAGTCGACGACGGTGGTGACTCCCAAGTCCTTGTTGCCGCGGTCGTGCATATCAAAGCCGTCCTCGCCGCCGGGGTGGCCACTTCCGGTTCTGTGCCACTGACGGGCCGAGGTGCCGTGCCCAGGCGCGGATGAGCCACCGAAGAAGGTCTTGAGAAGCGGGCGGAGAGTTGCCACTCCTGCAGCAGTAATACCGAGACCAGTCTCAATAGTGGACCACATGGCGATATCCGAAGTCGAGTAAAGGAAGTCATCGGTGTCGGTCAAAAAGTGTAGATACGGAAATCGTACGATAGTCGCACTCGAGGCACTGTAGGACCATTTGTTAATCGTTTGCATAAGCAGCCGAGGAAGGGGAATCGTCTTACATGACACCGGCAGCTAAAATTGCAGCAACCGAGATCTTGACCTTTCTATCCATCTGCAACGACCATACAAGGAAAATTGGCAGGATACTGTATGTCCAGTCGGTTGCACAGCTAATAGCAGAGTAACCATAAAAAGCATTGGCAACGACTGAGGGGTCCAGGCAAGTTCCTGAGGGAGGAGCGCTGGAATATCGGAGCCAAAACAAAGAGGTGGGACGGCATTGCAGGACGAAAAGCATAAAAAAGGCAAAACTATAAAGCTCAGTAATGCCAATGGCTGTCCAAATAACAATTTTGTGGGCCTTGGAGACACAGATCCGTAGCAAAAAGATGGCAATACTGGCTTTGATGGACATATTGCACAGGACGTAAAGAGGTTCGCAGGTCCACCACATCTATAACGTATTAGAGTTTTCTCTTCCTAGCTGCTGTCACATTGCTTACCTGCATAGCCTTGAGGCGGTTTTCCATAGAAAGGTTGCTATTATGCTGCCCCGTGCCATAAATAAAACCTTGTATTTCATAGGCGCAGAAGATGATGAAGAAGAGCTGCTGAGCATGAGCGGGGCATGGCCGAGGGAGAGAAGTCTAGGACCTACCTGGGCAAGAACAGCGAGCCAATCATCCATGGCGAATGCCTTGATCACCCGACCACGGCAGTATACTCGGAGCAGCGTAGCGATAGTAGACATGATCAAAAATATATACGTAACCGCAGCCACTTGGGGGCCTCGAGTATCGGAAGCCATGGTAAAAGCTAAACGTCCGGATCCCCGGTTGAAGCACAATGGATAAGGAAATAGAAAAAGGAGCGTCGGCTGTTACTCAATCATAATATGATAATCGAGCTGAGATGTCCCACCGCCAGCAAGTCTCGTTAAACTATGCAAGGGACATGCACACCACTATATATCTATGTATGACACCCAGCTCCTCCGAGTAAGTGCGACGTGCTCGTGAAGAGCTGAAGAGGAGCTCGGCTGATCGACATTGATTGAGAGCTTGGCCCGCAACTAAATCAGCGGCTTGGGCTGGACGGGGCACGGCGTCTTCTCGAACAATAGATGCGGAGCCAAGTGTCTGGATCGCCACTGCGTTTATAGCGTCACGGTGGCCATCGATGGAAGGCTAGGTTTCCAGCGTGGCGCTCTCGCAAGGTCGGAGATCTGGTACGTACGACAGAGAACCGGCCTCAGTGAGATCTTCAATCTTAACCATGCGGCCAATCACATACCATTCCACCCAGAAATTGAGGGCACTAGGGACAACAGTCTAGAAGCGGCGCGCCTTCAAGACATGACACGCGCAAACGGTGCGGGTAGAGCGGAAGATAAGTACTCGAGATTGTGGCCAAGTGCATCCATGACATGGTAGGGCAGACGAGACGAGTTCCTGGCTTCTGCGCATGGAAATGGATCTTCTGGTAGCTCGACAGACTTTGACAGCGCCGTTGTGGGGAGCCCGGCGATAGACCTCCTTTTACGGGCCGCCGGCGCCAAAAGAGGATCGTTGACGGGCAAGCACGTGGAAGTGGATCACCGTGTTCCTTGTTTAGGAAGAGCCCAGCTTGTGGGATACCTCGGAAGCTTAAAATTTGGATCTTTTATGCAGAAAGACTTGCAGTCTCTTGGCTTTGAGCTTAAGGTTCTCCGGAGCTGTCGGTCAGCTGGTAATCTCTGCCATGTTCAATGACCCTCTCAGTTTGGCTCACCTTTAGGACCATAATCCCGGCGTTGTTAGGTTTGAGTTGCGCCTCCAGGGACGTGACTGGAAAATTGCCCCTTGAGGTAGCCCGCTAGGGATGATTGTAGCTTGCACATCTGTGTTGCCGCTTCTCAAAGGGACTAAATCGATGCGGAATTTGACCCGCGATCCCATAGAAACGCTGGTGAGCACTTGTCAATTTCCAGTAAAGCTAGTTTAGCTTTCGACATGTTGATTCCGCGCGAGTGAGCGCAAAGGGGAGCTAAGGTCGTTCTTGGGGACGGTTCGTTACATTGGCGCCAGGCTATTTCTGATGACATCTGACCATTTTTGGAAGCTAAGAGTCATAGCATAGGAGTGGTAACGACATATGCCACTGCTCGAATCTTCCGACTGGCGATGATTATTAGTTAGATTAAAGCCCACATGGTCATGTCTTGCATACTACATACCTAGGTATATATATGCTAAATAGATGTGCATATTCGCACTATGAGGTGTAATTTGTAGATCACTAAAAGTTAATGACACCCACGGTCCAACGAAGGTCTCGAAGTGCTTGGTTGATTATAATGGAAATGCTTAGTTGATAATCCGTTTGAGTCACGTACATACACATCTGTGAATGATTTCCTGTGCCAGTCTGTTGGGGCGCTCAAGCATGAACACAGCAGCCATTCGTCTGCCAAGAAAAAGCGATATTAAAAACAAAGAAAGAAAGACAAGGAAGGCCCTGATAGAAACCATTATAAGTGACCAAACGACGCACGGTCAGGTTGCTTAATATAAACATTGCACGTGGTATTGTTCAGGAATTCATAAGACCCACGAAGTCAAACACAAGCTAACCACGGTAGTTCCTGGCCCTTTTCAAATGGAAAGGGGCCAAATTCATCAGCAAGAGGTCCTTTAGGGTACCTCCCTCCTGCGCCATCGCTGCAGCACCTTTAGCAACACAGATCCCCTAATCTACCTGCTTCCCAGCAGCGCGTTTGGAAGGTAGGTGGCTATTATCAAAGTCTGGCCATCGGAGCAAGTCGTCATTCTGCGCATGATTTCGTCCACTCAGGCAGCAAGGTCGGTATCTATAATGCTTGCGAGACTTCTTGAGCCGGCTCCAGCCATGAAAACTGCAGTGGCTTTGGGCGTACTGGACCTTGTGCCGTCAAAGTATGCATAAGGTGATCAAAAGAGAGAAGAAGAAGAAAAATTCCAACTCACCCTGAAAGTGTTGTCTCATAAGCTCTGAGTGCTACGCTGACACTATTACAGGCGTCTTGACCCCAAACACGGAAGCCTTAATGGTTATATTCTCACCTGAGCCGATGTGTGAAGGGGGAACTGAAGACGAGATGATCGAGAAAGCATTGAAAGTTGTCTGAGTTGATCTCTAGTCTACAAAAGAGAGGTGCTGAAGAGCGACTATATACCCAAGCAGGTGATCTGCGGTGGGTACTGACTACGTCAGTACGACATATATTGAGCGAAATTATGTAAATACTAGGTAGGCAGTTTCGGCTGTGTTGATCAGAACCGAGTCTGTCTGTGAGAATTGAGATGAGAATATCGAGCAAGGCAGTCTGAAAAGAGATGAGGGACTTGGAGGGCTTGCTAAGTATCGCAGCGAAGGTTCGGCGATCAACATGTCCGTCTATCTCTAACCTTGCAGCAGCTAGTGCAGCATCAATTATTGGGTAGCAGCCATCCGTCACGCCACCAGAACAGCCATCGTAGGATTCTTCGAGCTTGGTTCCTGGGTTGAAATGGATCAGACCTCGAATACTCAAATCTATGTAAATGCAAGCGTCAGGAGATTGCGGGTAGTTGATGTTGAGAGACCTACCGTTAGCAATTGCACCTTGTTTTTTGATTGAGCGGCTGGTCACTCGATGATCTCTTTTTTTATGAGTAAAAACCACGCTCAGTACTCAGAACAGCGCTCCAACATACCTATTGTTTGGGTGGCGCATGATGCCTTGGGGCCTGGAGCTCACTGCCTGATAATGCAGATAAGCTGATAAGAACCGATAACGAGTTCTGGAGCTGTACTATATACTATGTAGCTGGGAACTTCCTCCTTCCTTCTTCATCTCTATCCATAATACCACTACATTTACACACCCCCAATAACCCTTCGTCATGAGTATACCAAGCAAGTCAAGCCCAGATCCTAGACTTGGGCTTGACTTGACCAAGTAAGTCAAATAGGGGGTCCGGATTTAAGTTACTTGACTTATTCCCAGCACTGATAAGGTACAAACTTGACGTGTCATTCCGTGATCTGCAACGGGCGGGGATTGCGGATTCGGAGCGGGACAATTCCCGGGGATTCACACAGAGACCTGGCACCAGTTAAACCCTCAATTCTAGACTTTTTAGCTCCATTCATTAGAATGCTAAGCATAGATGAAAGTGCTTCACCATAGCTATCACGAAAAATAGACCCAAGCATTTCAATCAAGAAATTTCTGTTATTCGTTCTGGAGTTTCTATAATTACTAATTCGACTTTAAGATTCTCGAGCACAATTAATATCGCTTATTTTACTTACCTATGAGCCTTTGTTCGGATCATCTGCATCAAGGGTATACCCAATATGTATTCGATTCCACCGCTCATGCATGCGCTCCGGTTCCATAAAGTCTGAAAAAGCAACAAAACAAAGTCTGAGTAAAGTCACAATGCCTGCCACTGCTGCATGCTAAGAAGTGATGAATCCTATGAGGGAAAGCTTCTGTCTCTTTCCGCTTACAACAATGTCTTTCTCGGGGTTGTTTATTTTAGGTGTGTCCCTTCCAACCAACACTCTACGATGCTAAAACAGCAACACGAGTCGACCATCCATATAATGTTGTCTGGCGACTAGCTCAATATCGGGTGCTATAATCCCTCGCAATAATTTCAACTGAATATTCAGGTACACATCGATTTACTACATACAGCCTTCCATGGAATCCGAAGAACCCGCAGAAACGGCTGTAGTTAGCGTGGCCGTCTATAGTATAGTTGCTATTGAACTCCAGATTTGCCAAAGGCACTGATCATGGGAAGAGCTTGAAGTAGCTGATAGAGAAGGCGAAATATGAAGGTCTTATGGAATAATCTGAAAGTTGTGGAATTCGGAGGTGTGGCAGGTAGGCAGGGTTGCTTGTCTTGGTCCAACCGACATGTCTTTTGCATGCCCGTATTTTGCCCTTCACGGTTAGCAAATCCACTAAGAGTCATAACGTCAGCCGAGTGCTATACACGTCTTCAATTCGGTCATCTTCGCGTATACGGCGTGCTAATGTTTTACAAACAGGACTCGCCCAGACAATATCAAGCGCAGTGAACAGCCGGCAGCTCGATCGTACCGACACATGAAGCTGCAAAGAGTCAAAGGAGCCATATCCGCCCAGCGTACATCATATGCCAATATATTACACCGTCAATGGAACAAATGTCAGCGAAGTAATATGTGACAGCTGGCGCCCCACATAGATGATGCGCAATCAACCCCTACTTCACATCCGAAAATACAGAAGAATACCGGCCATAAGTCCTTGTCTCGATCTTCTCTCATAAGAAGCCTTTGGTAGGTCCAGCACGAAATAGTCACCCTGCCAGTGTTTGCCACATGTCCTTCCAAAGAATAATGATGAAGCTGTCGTGGCGACCGTGACCGGTGACTGATGACATCCCGATTGACCCGTAATTCTCCATATATAACCACATGCAGATACCCGCAGTACTGACGTGTCCCCAGGGTTGCATAAGATGATTTCCTGCTGACCGTCTATCCTCCTCTTCTGTCGTCCCACTTGAAAACTTTCACTTTCGCATTAGCATGCGAGACTGTATTTTCTGCGACTATCTACTATCACTGTACCCAGCCCAGTCTCAGTCTAATTCACAGACAGGACATTGTCGCCATGCTATGCCAACTCTGCGCAGAAGCCATCAAAGCTGGACCAAGTCGTCTTCCATACGAAAAAAATTATTTTCGTTGGAAGGGGACAAGCCTCAGAATTCATACGAGTCTTTCGAGTCTGCGAAGCTCGACCGAGATAGGATGTCTCCTGTGTCGAAGTTTCTGGGACTATTGTTGCGAAAAGAATCCGGGTTTGAGAGAGGCGACTGAACCAGTCAATTTCGCGAGGTTTGATTGGCAAATCGATTTAACCTATGGAGATGTAGATCTGATTTTTGAAGATTTTGATGGATACTTCGCGATTAGAATTGCCGAAAACCACCGCGGTGTGAGATTTCTTCTGTCGCCATCGTGTCTTGACGTCAGAGGCAACCCTATCGAGTATTCAGAGCCCGAAGTCTCAACACGTAGCAGCATAAGATTGTGGAAGTACTGGTACACAGCGTGCCAAAGACACCACGAGCGTTGTCGCAGCTTGAGCGCTGTGGGAGCATTTAAGCCCACCAGGCTTGTCGAAATTCGGCAAGACGATCCCGATTGTTGGAATTTGATCGATGAAACGTCGCGTATTGCGGGGCCATACGCAACTTTGAGCCATTGCTGGGGTTCATCTTCTCATGAGGTCCTGAAGAAGGAAAATATTGCGAATTTCAAACAAAGAGGCCAAAACTTGATCGCAAAACTTCCTCAGACTTTCATCGACGCGATCGAGGTCGCTAAGTCGCTGGGAATTTACTACATCTGGATCGACTGTCTCTGCATTGTACAGGATGACGATGATGATTGGAAGGAAGAATCAGCGAAGATGGGTCTGGTCTACGCTCGGGCGGCTTGCAATCTCGCTGCGAGCTGCTCTTCGGATAGTTCGGGCGGTTTCTTTCGGACGAGGGACTTGGCCTTGGTGCAACTCACGTAAGTCATCAGCATGTGTGGTAATCTCATTGAATTTCAACGTATCGGTCGACAATCTTGAAATTTACGGTCCAATTCCCAAAAAAGAAAGAAAGCTAACATGTTGGAACTAAAGATCTGTTGATTTCGGTTGCGATTTACGTGGTTTTTCAACATACCGGATTTCCAACGCCGCTTCATACGACAATGATGTGGCCAATGCACCATTAAATTCTCGTGCTTGGGTCACTCAAGAGCGCTATCTAGCACTGAGGCAATTGAGCTTCACTGCCCATCAGGTGTATTGGGAATGTCCTGAGCTTGTTGCCAACGAACAGTGTCCGGAAGGGCTACCGGATGAATTATGGAACAGCTCGAATACTCGCTCAGTACGGAAAAGAGGCATGGTACCAATGAGTGAAGCAAGTTTTCGAGATACATGGTCCAAGATTGTTGAGCATTATTCGTCGTGCGGCCTCACGAGGAAGACAGACAAACTTGTGGCGTTGTCAGGTTTGGCTACTCAGATTCAGCTTATACAAAGCCAACGCCCACAAAGCCCAGCGCTCAACATGTATGTTCATGGGCTATGGAGTGTCGATTTCCATCAACAGCTCTGCTGGACTCGTTACGGAGCCAAAAAAGAGCAATACGAAGCCCGAGCCGACCAAAACATAGTTCGAACTTCGCGGTTGAATGGTTCTATTGCGCCATCATGGTCCTGGGCCAGCCTTGATGGGAAAGTCGAATATGATCTCGCATATAATGATCTGGGGAGCCAATACCGATTATCCTGGATTCGAGTAGAGGACCCCGAGTTCAAAGAAGGCAAACCCCCGGCAATCAGCAAAGGATTGACACTTCGAGGTATTGCACTCTTTGGAACACTCAAGCCTCCGTACAAAGAGTATGTCGGCAGATTGACATTTTCTCATGCGCTGAGCACTCCGGACTTACATGAAAACCCATTCTGGCCTTCTATTAATCCACTGGAATCTATCCGGGTAGATGAGGTTTATTGGGACTTGCCGCAGTGGCCATCGGACCTTGACCCGTCCCAGGAGCTCTGCTTCTTGATGATATATATGGATCATCTGGCTGAAACAAACCATGGTCTCATACTACAGCAGATACCTTCGGCTGCAGAGCCAGTTGAATATGTCAAATTGGGTTCTTTCAAGCTTGAGGGCGCATGGGGTGGAGATCCGGGCGAGTTAATTAGACGGTCGGACTTCATGCAACACATAGCAGCCCGCCAACGTCGAGAGCAACCCATAGAAGCTGTCGACGATGATGCTTTGAGTGATTTAGAAAGCGATATGGAACTCGAATCCCATCCCAATACCGCGTCAAAAGAAAAGTTGTTCCAACGGGCTGAGAGAACCCTCTGGATCATGGACCTGGACCCACCGAGCATGAGAGATTTGGTACATACAGTCTGCATTAGATAACTTTAGTCATTATTGCAACGACTTCGAAACGAATAATTGTCACGGAAAGTCAAGAAAGAGATTGCTAATTTTTCCCGCTTTAAATTAAAGCATGTGGTAATAATTAGGATTATATTTATCACCTTTTAATTTTCCTTTTTCCTTTAGCATTAACTCAAATGCGAGTATCTCACTTATTTATCGTTAGAAAACATTTAAAAATCAGCTTTTATTAATAACAATGCGATGAAAGGCGATCGATTAGCGTATTTCGACGCAGAAGTAGCGAGTATAGTCAATAGTTCTTGGGGCATCCGCGGCGGATTGGGTCTGGCATCTTTTAAGAGTGTTGGCCAGGCGGTGGGCTTGGAGTTCTCAGATCTCGTGAATACGCTGTTAGCAAGCTTAGAATCTTTGCTGATAAAATGTATGGGACACATGATCAATACAGCCTGGACCTTCAATCAGTTACATAAAGCGAGGGAATGGGCACTATGATCGGCGTTGGCATAGAACACTAATTCTGCGATAATTAAGAACAATCAGGCAATGTGCACGCCGAGTTACGAACAATGATCTTCGCTTCGTGCGTTTGCACTTGATCTACTTTTTCACTAGCTGTTGCATATCTGAGATGCCCAGTCCGCATCAAGGCCCGCGAACGGCCGCACACTGGCACTCTTTATTCGGGCCTGCGACTTCCTAATTTTAGAATTAGATGTCTTGATGCGAGAGTGCACATGTGGCTTTTTCATCGACTGATTGCTGATTCTTGTCAAAGATTTGATATGTTTGAGTTTTTAATGTAATTATCAACCGTCGGGTCGCAAATCATATGTCACCAGCCTCGAGTTTAGCGCAACGGGGTAAAAACGAAGTCACTCTTTCTTATTAGGCAATCTCTTTTAGCTGATGTGGGGCCTGATATAAGACTGGATGATGTCGTGATTTAATCGGCCGTCAAATGCTTCATGAATTATTGTAGTAAAGCCCCCATTCGCGGATCAGGTCGTCTTTGCAGATCACCTGCTCGGGTATGCTCTTTATCAGCTCTTTTTTATAGGTTGGTAGAACCAATTCAAACACCAAAAGTATACGTACGGTCATGAAATCATTTCACATTCTATATTTCCATTACCGTAAAACGCCGTGGTCTGGAATATGCTATCACTAGAGATATACAACGAAAATGAAAGCTTAAATGGGGCGCTTCCCCACCCATGTATCCTTATACTTTTGACAGCCGTGGTATTTGATCAATTCCATCTGATATACCAACAAATATTATACCTAACATGGGTCTTTTCACAGCAGGGCTGAATCCTGAGCCATCATTGGGGGCTGCCACATGGCGTTATGTCATCCGAAACCTTACATCGGCTGCCTAATCCCAAGGTCTTGGCAGAGAGGGACAAGTGGCGGCGTTTATTCCATGTTGGTTACTGACGCACCAAACCATTGCACTAGCTGAACAAAATGTGAAGCTCCACACTAGGAACTAGCCTAATAGTGGTTATATGGTACGGCGCAATAGTTACAACCAACAGAAGTTACCATGATTGCCAATAATTCTGATAAAGTAGCCAGTGTCCTGCTCCCTCGATTTCTTTCTTTGCAAGTGTTTACCAGGCACGGCTGTCTGTCACACTCTTCCCGGAACTGGAAAACTGATTTGAAAATATATTTCAGTACCCAAAGATGGAAGCTCCAAACGACCTCGTCTGTGCCTCAAAGGAGGGGAGAGCCGAAGATGTGCAGGCGACCTTGAACCAACCTCGTGACCTATGGGACAGCCAACTGGGGAATAGTTTGAGCAAAGCCATATGCCGCCGCGACCCGGAAATCGTTAGTCTTTTGCTCTCCAGCGGCGCCAAGCTCGACGCCTCGTCATTTATTCACCTTGCCAGGATGGCTGATACTGGCCTGCTCGAGGTATTCCTAGCGTATGGCTGAGATCTCAACTCTAAGGAGTGTGGCGGTCCTCTCATTCGGCAAGTAGTCATGTGGCTGTTGTAAAAGAAATGTCAACTAATTTGGCAGTATATCTTATCAGCTTGGCCACCGATAAGCCAAATGTGCTGATTTGGTTGCTTTCCAAAGGGGCAGATCCGAACGCGACCAACGAACGCGGAGTCTCTGCGCTTGGCTCTACAGTCGTTGCGCCTCTGGTTCAAGATGGGGCAGCGATTGACACCCTGTTATCTCACGGGGCCAGGATGGAACCTGATATTCTTCATAGCTGTCTCCGACAAACAACAATGGGAGGCCTGGAGATGCTCAAGTGTTTGATGAGTAAGGGAGCAAACGCCAAAAACATTATCCATCACGAAACGACAGGCAACGGAACCCCTCTTCACTATGCAGCGTTCCTAGGAAAGGAAGACGCGGTACGCATCCTTCTAGATGCGGGTGCCGATCCTTCCATCGTCAACTATGATGATACGGGCGTTGGTGAGACGCCAGCCTCTCTTGTTAGAAGATATGGCCATATGCATATATATGAGATGTTGTTTGCGAGATCAAGCGTCCCTACAGACACAGAATAGTGGAGTTGTAGCCGAGAGCCAGTAGTTTTGTCAAAATGTAGGAATAAGTGGAGCGCTTCTCCACACATGTATATATCTTTGACCATCCAACCTCTGTTGGATGTGAACAACTCAACTAATACAACAACTATTACCCATACCTATCATATCTTTTCACAAGTTTGTCATAGGGAAAACAAGCTGTTTGCAAGCTCAGACTAGCGTCTTCAATGAGGCCGAAGGGATTTCTGCAATTCGTAAGGGAGATATTGACCGCGTTGATTCGAGCGCACCAGGATAGATCGTCAAGCTCATGTTATGGGAAGATGTTGATTTTCCATCAATGCTTGCCTAACTCTAGCTTGGAGCACGATATCCCGGTGCACATATTGTCTCGGCGTCCTTCTTTGCGTTGATCTCTGAATCAAAAAAGACCTTGCGGCAATTCAATCTCCAAATGGCCAGCGCAATAATTGCTTTGTGTCATACGGCAACATTGAGACGCAGTGGCGGCGAATGCTGCTCGCTTGTCTTTGGTGGGAAGTGAAAGGTCGTGTTCCGTGTATTCTGACACTAATTCTCAGTATTGAATTATTGTGTTGGGGCAAAGACATGAATGATGCACTGGTCCTAGCTTCTCTTTGGTAGGGGCTAGGTCCTGCTGCTGACAGATATTGAACCTGAGTCTAAAATTGTCATCCTCCGGGAACAATACTGCATGCTCGTCGATTTTGAAAATCCGAAGAGCATTCCCAGACGATTAGGTGGTATATCTCAACTATGAATGTGACTCCTAGTCGGGAGGTAAATTCTGAGCTTTCGAAGTATGCTTAAATTCTTTATTGTGACCACAAGAAATGCTATGAAGTAGGTGAACCGACCAACACAATGAGTTAAGGCAGCACCGAGTTCCGTTCAAGCCTCATCCCCTAACAGGCCCCTAATATGTTAGGCAGCTTTAGTCTTACTTTACTGCATGTCGATCGCAGAATACCACCATAATAAGAAGAATATGAAGCAAATAAGCAGGGGTAACTGCAGGAAACTTCTTAGCGCCGTCAGCTGGCTCTACCAAAAAGTGTCTTGGTACTTAACATATATCTCAGCCTCGCCTCAAAAGTGCTAAAATATTGCGTACACAAGAATATAATCCATTCTGGTAGCTTCGATTAATCACAAGGTTCCACATATTTCCTCACATCACTCCGTATTGCCACAATGGCCGGTCGATCCCCAATTATGCTCAGACATCATTCTGGAGAGAAGTGGGAGGAGACCAGATTGACCATCGAGCGTTTATACGAGCACTAGCTTCGGCCACTTTCTTCAGTAATACAGGTGATGCTGAATGAACTTTGATTTCAACCTACGTAAATATA
Organism: Pestalotiopsis fici W106-1; assembly: GCF_000516985.1. Classification (NCBI taxonomy): domain Eukaryota; kingdom Fungi; phylum Ascomycota; class Sordariomycetes; order Amphisphaeriales; family Sporocadaceae; genus Pestalotiopsis; species Pestalotiopsis fici. Next base: position 885,911 of record NW_006917091.1, on the reverse strand, counting down.
CCAATCAAATGCAGGTAACTGCTTGCCCCTGCCTTAACAATAATACAATGGTGAGGGAGGAGAAGGTGGAGGACATGAACTATTTTTCAGGCTGGAGCCTCGTCTCAACTCATGTAGTCCAACGCGAAAGTGCAATTTTCTCCAATTGATAAGCATGGGTATGTGCGCGAGGCGCCCACGAGGCTCGAAAGCTGAAGGGGCGACATGATTGGATAGACGAAAAGGCAGATATTTTCTCGATGGAGATGTTTGGGGGTGTGGTGGTCCGGCAGGTTGACGATACCGTATTGACCTCTGACAGCCCTGGCGTGTGCAGAGGAATGCTGGGCCGCGGGTCTTACCAGATTCAAATAGCCGCCATGCCGCATGATATTATGCGTCTGCGCCGTACAGGGACCTTGGCGCAGACGAATCAATCTTGCTAAGCGATCAAAAATACACTTTGTTACTTTGATCACCATTCAACCTGTTTCATCCTTATTTGATTATTGGTGGCATTCCCGGAATACCTCCACCCACCCAAGATCATGATCCACGGCCACTGTATGACATAAGAACTGTACACATCCAAACCCCGCATATAGTATCATCAAGCCCTCCTCGAGTCCAAAAGGAAGCCCCCGACCTATTGTTTTGCCTGTTTTATTGTCCAAAGGGCAGATTCATCTTTTCCCCTCCCTTGCAAACGCGATGGTTTGCTACGCTGCCTCAAACAATGTCATTGCTACCAACATAGGCTTTTACCCTTGTGGGACTCCAAATGACACAGTAACAGCCGTCCCCTGCTGTGTGGCGGCAGATACATGTCTCACAGGAGGTCTTTGTGGGTACACGCATTCTCAAAGTGCAGGCAGTGGGTATTACGCCGCAGGCTGTACTGACTCATCTTTTGGAACATACTGCTCCAAATTGTGTCGTAAGTACCACCTCCTAGTGATTGTCTATGGAAAGACTAATAGAGTTGCTTTCAGAGAACCACAAAGACGGCGATGCAGTCTACTTACCCGATGCCGACATTTGGGCTTGCTGTTCAGACAATGCGACTGGACCAGACTGCACGAATCCTAGCTTGGACCGTTTCAATCTAGCGGCACCCAAGGATTTGATAGCTTATTTCTCAGTGCCAGCGACCGGTTTCGTGCCTACGACTTCGACGTCAACTGCTAGTGCATTCACTTCGTCGATTTTAGCGAGTCAAAGTCCTACAGTTTCGAATGCAGATACCACTCCTAACGTCTTGTCATCGGGTGCTGCGGCAGGCATTGGGGTTGGGGTTGGAGCTGGAGTTATTATGATTTCAGTTGGACTGTGGATGCTATATCGACGGCGTAGGAGGACAGCGAGGGCGCCAGAAGTGGAACATACACATTTTGCCACGCAGGCCAATCCAGGCCACCAACAGCATGGGTACAACAAGCCAGAGCTTGGTTCCGAGTCAGATCACAGGATCGTAAAGCCCACAGCTTTAAGTGAAATGCCTCAAAGTAACGCCGCAGAGTTGAGTATATAGTTAATTTATGGTTCGAATATATAAAAGCATTTTTGATCTGACGGCACTAAAGGAAAGAAACGAACTATGCCATAGCATACCTTATAATTAAGTAATGATTTAAAGACGTATGTAGTTTATTACAGGGCATCCAGTCCAGGGTCATCCTGTATACTCCAGTCTGCCCCATGCCCAAAAGGCCTTTGCACAACCTCCAAGTGGCCATTGCGAGAAGCCACGAGCACGGTCGGATCGTTTGGTGGCAAAGTCAAAGCCCTTCCCACGCTAATAAAACATCTCGTGACCCTGTCTCCCACCGCGCTCAATAATCATGGATTTTTGCAGCATCTCTGTACGGTCTGCAGCAAATTATGGTATTCTAAACTCACGATGAAGAGAAGACTCCCTCGATTCGAGAACTTCAGTCGTTAGGGGCTCCTTTACATGACAGTATGCCATCATTGTGTTGATGACATGGGTTCGCCTTCGCAAGACCGCGTTCAGATTGTGGATCGAGTGCGCGATAAGTGCTGCCATCATCTTTTCCTGGACAGAAAGGATTTTTTTTAATTTCATTTCAGGGCTTCTGCGAGACCTCTTCCATGGAACTGCCGCTCAATATCTTCAACCGTGATACGACCAGTATCTGAAATAAAGAGTATAAATAAAGATGGTCTACATCTGCGAAAATAATGTGTGCAAACAGACTTAAACAACCCTTCCCGTTGTGTCACTCGAAGGGTGCCACACAACCCAGCCACACTGTGGCGCATCAAACCGCTTGCTTCTCGGTCCATTTCTGTCGCAGACGATCTTTTCTGCCTTGAGGAATTTGGCCTTGGTTGCATTGACTCGAGGCTGAGCGTCACGATACCTTTCTAAACATAGTCGACAACAATGGTTTTGGCCTTGATCGGACAATTATGCCGAAGACACCGTGAAACAGTACTACGCACCTCCGTCGTCATGAGAGACCGACCGGAGTTGCTTCAATGAACGATTATTACTATACAGTTACTGATAAGCACGGCATTAGGACGGATTAGCGTTATGGTTAAATGCAGTACTTAGCTTAAAGGGGAGAATTATGGTACGGAGTTCTGGCTGGGGTATTAATATTGTGTGGGCGTGTCTGGTTCGTTATCGGGCCGGGTACGTGAAGGGACACTGCCGAATTTCCAAGTCCACAAACGAGTCGCGCTTTTTGCCCATCTTCGTACAATAGCATGTATGCTCCGTGACAGGAGCCTTGCGAGTATCCCACGCCGTGGCTCGCCTCACAATCTAAATATACAATTCAGCATTAGCGGTGTGAAGCACATTCGGCCCCGACGGTCACACATGCGTGACAAACCTTAAGACAAGGTTCAAGTATGAACATGTATACGAGCCATTCCTGGTTTACACCACCGTCTACCTCCACCTCAACTGCTGAGCAGTGGTTGCTGTTACTGGCTGATACTTCCTGGTCCCACGTTATAGCAATCCTGGCTATACGATCGTTGGTCGTCGACTACCACGGTCCACACCGATGAAGAATGGCCATTGAATGTCTTTATGTAGTCATCCGATTTGGAGTTCCAGAGCCAGCCATCTTCTAGTCTAACGTAAGTGGCAACCTGCAGGTAGTGTATTGGGTGACACAGGGTTGTCTTATGGTGGGGGACGGGACATCTGGCTGAGACTTTTTGTGCAACCTGGACGTGAGTTTGACGTGGAGAATTCTTGATCTTGTCATCCATAATTAGAAGGACTCTAAAATTGTAGCAATTAGTAAGAGCCAGATCCTGAGCTTTTATATTAAATTGTCCCTTGTCCACTTCTTGATGCTTGATCTATTGTATAGCCCGCAATATTCACTTAAGCAGACTGCCACCAAAATACATTGCTGGCAGGATCGCAGGTTTTTTTTTCGTTGCCCAAGAATGCCCACCACTAGTCAGCCGGGCTCTATGCAAAGCCTGAATACTCAGGATACATCCGATATACCTGAGGAGGTAATTACATTATCTCGCGAAGCAACTTTTCGTCGGCAGCCCATGGCGGAAGAAGAAGTTCAGCCACGCCCTTCTCAATTGTTGAATGACAATGAAGATCTCGAATCAGTCACGCAAGTCGTTCAAGACGAACGTCGGCATGAGGTTTCAGAACATTCCTCTGTGTCTGAACAATCATCTGGACTTCCGACTTCCAATGAGACACCAGGAATGGATGTTGGCGCAGAAGTCGAGACTCAACACGAACTCAATGGGTCTTCACGTTTGTCCTGGAAAGAATCACTTGGGACATCCGGATTGTTCTTTATCCTTGGAGGACATGGGGGGACTGTCGCCATACTAATATTCCTGACTTTCATCTGGTTCGGGCACGGCCAAGCGAGCGAGGGTGTCAGTGCGACACACACCTGGCGGCGTTTGGCGCTGAATGGATGGATCCCACAAGCCGTGACGCTTTGCGCTCTTGCTCTGCGAGTCACCATCTCTCAACAATCGGCTGTATGCACTGCCATGATCGCTGCACTAGTCCTGGAGCGACGGTCTACCAAAAAGTCCCACGCAGCGTACTTTTCGGTGGCGAGGGGTTTCAACGACGGGCCAATGAAATTACTGAGAATGATGTTGGTGCCCCTAAACTCTCAATATCTTCAGCATGCGGAGTTCTGGCTGTTGTTGGTTCTCACGACCGTCACGATTGGCCTCCAGTTCACCTCGACCATCCTACTGTCTGATCTTCACAACTTTGTGATGGTGGGGGACCTCGAAAGTGTGCAAGTTCCAAGCCTGGTTCGATTCGAACGTGGTGACTTCATAATTCGAAACGTCCCAGGCCAGTACCAAAATTCTGCTCCTGTCTATATGGCGCTTGGAGAAGAACAGCACAGCTCTGATACCACCCCGTCTTCACATGGCTTGAGCGATACTGGCGTCATAAAAAGAGGTTTCCTCCCATTTCCCGAAAGCAGCAATCGCACGTCAGTGAGATATTTCGAGGGAAACGCAATGATCATGAGCTCTAGAGTTGCATGTATGCGCCCTAACATCAGCTCTAAAATTAGTTACTATGATGACCAATCGCCATATGTCGCAGTAACGGGGCTACTGCGATACGCCTTGAGCCTGAGTGAGGCGCACGCAAGCGATACGCCGCCTTGCAGCAACACCAACTGCCAGGAAACTTATTTTCAGTGCAACCTGCCGTATACCTACGACCGTGGTAATTGGGAAACTGTACCGTGCATCCTAGATCCTGTCGGTGGGGCTTTTCGAAACCTCAGCATGGAGAGAACTTGGTCCTCGTCGGATGAGCCTTGGATCGTGAATTCTAGCATACATCTAGTCTTTGCCACGAATATGACTTCACCGCAAGTGGCACAACTCTTTTCCGACGATCATCACGGAGCTATCATACCCTATCAAGAGTGGAACAACTATGAATTTATGCCTGGAGTCTTAGTGAACTCGACTCTATGCTTTTCTGCATTCAACATGGAGCGAAAGTCCGTGCGGATGAGCTCATCAGGACCCCTGGAGGAGCCCGTCATAGACTGGTTACCAACATCACTCGAATACAATGCAAGTCAAGTGAGAACCTACATGGGGGTCGACAGGCCCAGAAAGAGTCATGAGGACAGGGGCATTTTAGCAATGTCAATAAATGGCCCGCCCGATGATGGCCCTCCAGAAAGTCTCGCACATCGAGTGGTTCAGTTCCTGGACAGCAATCTTACCATTTCGGACCTTACATCCGCAGTTCAGGAGGTCCTGGTCACTTCCGACATGTCGTATGGATGGTTAGCAAATACAACAGTGCTAACGTGCGACGATTGTCAAGGTTTTGGCCAAATGATACACCCATTGAACGGAATGTTGTTCACCGAAATCATTAATACTACCAATCGTGCCGCCGATGCCATACAGAGTCATCTCACTGTTGTTGCTATGTCAGTGTACGAGACCTATCTCAACACCCTAGAGGAGACCCAAGAGGCACTTGTATCTACAACTCGCACCGTCCTAGCCCCCGGCCTATGCTCAGCAAATAGTTGTGCTGGGTTCGTATCAGTCGCAACTTTGGTGGTTGTGCAAATGATCTGCGTGATGACAATTACAACGATCTTTGTTAGGAACGCACGCCACTCATTTTATAACAACATCTGGCATACAATCTCGCAACTGGCCAATCCAGAGCTTCGGGACATTTTGGAGAAGACTACTAACTCAGGCGATAAGGCCATTAAGAAACTTATTCAGAAGGATGACTATCGGGTCAGACTGGTGAAAACACCCCAGACAGGAGAAATTGGAATTGTTAGGATACCAGCTAGTTCGGCAACTTCATCGGCTTTAGAGAAGCCACCTACTACGGGATTCAGCGCGATGAAAAAGATCACAAGAAATAGATAAGGCGAAAGAGCTATTTATTTGTCGTACTGATGTAGTCAGTACCCACCGCTGATCACCTGCGTAGGTATAGAGTTCGCTCTTCAGCACCTCTCTTTTGTAGTCTAGAGATCAACTCAGACATCTTTCAATGCTTCCTCGATCATCTCGTCTTCAGGTCCTCGTATGTAATATACCAATCTGCTTTTACAAAAAGTATCGGAAATATGAAAAGTTTTGTAGTTGTTAATTCTCTGATTCCCAGTGTTCGATATAGCATTGTTTTGGCGCGCTCCGTGACTGACTGTGCCGCCAGCAATGGAGACGTCATTAGCTACAGCCATCTTCGGGCATAAGGAATGGTGCGGAAGAAGGGAAGCGCTTCACAATGGTGACTTGATTGATAACTCGGACGGGTGCAAGAAATTATCGTACAACACTTTGATGCCTGTTTAACTCTCAGAATTCGAATTGCTGCACAAGATCTACTAGTCCCTTGTCTTGGAAGATCTAACGCGGCCGAACGAAGCTCAAAATTAAGTAAGAAAGAGAAGAATTATGAATTAGAAAAAGGCAAAACATACAACACCGAGGATTCCCCGGACGCCACCGACCTGAGTACTGATTCGGCGGTCATAGGACATGTCTACCCGGCGAAGGTGGACCGTTCTGGCTATATCCTGGAAAACGGTAAGCTGCAGCTCCCTCACATTAATATTGGCATCAGGGACATATTGCTTAGCTCTCATATGTCACAGTTCGAGAAGAAAGTATATTTTCAAATGAGTCTGAGCTGATATACAACCAAAACCTGAATTCTGCTGGTCTAAAGGGCAGTAAAGCGATTATAAAGTGGAATTTTTTAAAGAAGAGAAAATGGCCTTGAAAAAAAGTTTCAATGACAAGGTTGACCAGAGATGTCCCACCTTTGAAGCTGATTGGGAAGAATCTGATAGAAATTTACCCAGATCCGTGAACAGTATGGTAAGGCAATCTGGCAACCAGATTCTGCAATTTTGTTTCCCTTCGCCCTTCCATGGCACCAATTACTCTGCCAGCGCCGCACGCGCGGACGAATTGTTGGAGCGCTTCCGAAGTCTAGCTGGTTTCAAGAAGATGATGATCCAATTGTGGTAGTAGAAGAACGTATAGCCGCAGAAGCAGCTTATGGATCGGCTGCATAAGCACACCTTGCACCATCGTTTGCGAGTGCGCGAGGTCCGCTAGATATCTTCTTGGCAGTTCCTGGAGTTATGGGTACTGAGTATATTTCCCCAAGAAAACTGTCTGAGCCGTACAGTACGTTGGACCTCCCACCAAAGGTTGCACCGAATCGAGTTTGTTTGAGTGATTCAAAGGTTTGCCTTGATTCCCAGGTATGGTTTGTTCGACTCCACCGAACAACTTTACCCTCCAAGTATGTAACCGAGTACAAGTAGTCTCCACCGCTGGGGAGGTATGACCAATCTGCCACTTCTTTTTGAGACCCTATCGTCGAATTACCGCTTTGTAAGACTTGTCCAAACGTGGTAGAGCTCGGGTTCACATCGACCTTGGACCAGTGGACACCAGACGCAGAGACCCAGAAAGTTCCATTTGTGTCAACATCACCCATATTATAATAGCCCGTCGGTGGGAGAACAGTAGAGAGAAGTGAATGGTTGCCGTTGCTTGCAATCTGAATGACGCGAAACGACGTGTGCTTGTCGTTCAAATCCACTACGCCGTACATGAAGTTATCCAGAGGATTGTAGCCTAAAGCGTTGATCGAGCCCCCTGGGCCAACAGCTGTTGAGATGGTGGTCTGGACCCCGGTTGTTAGGTTCAAGCGATGCAAGGTTCGGTTTTGAATTAGATAGCCACCAGCATCACAACTGAATGTTGGAAATGGTGTATCTGTGATCACAACTGTTCCAGGAATAGTCCCAGATTGGGTTATAGTTGACGTGCCGGCAGCGGAGCCAGTTATCGTGGTAGTGATAGTGGAAGCAACTTCGGTGACGATCACAGATCCGGGAGTTGTGCCACTCTGTGAAATGGTTAATGTGCCGGCTGACTGACCAATTATAGTCGAAGTAATTGTAATCGAAGCAACTTCAGTGACGATGACAGTCCCCGGCATTGTACCACTTTGAAAGATGGTTAACTTGCCGGCTGATTGACCAGTTACAGTCGAAGTGACTGTAGCTGCTGGGGCGGTGACGATTATCACTCCGGGGATTGTGCCACTTTGTGGTATAACAGATGTACCGGCTAAAGGGCCAATTTGAGTGGAAATAGATGTGGCAGCTGGAAGAGTAATAACAACGGTGCCTGGTATGGTGCCACTCTGTGGAATAGTTGATATGCCGGCTGAAGGACCAATCTCTGTAAACGTAGCGGTCGAAAAAGCCTCGGTTACGATAATCATACCGGGAATCGTGCTGCTTTGGGAAACAGTAGAAGTGCCAGGAGTCGAACCTAGAACCATAATTGTGCGAGTCGAAGCAATTTCAGTAACGATAACAGATTCAGGAGTTGTGCCACTCTGTGAAATGGTTGACGTGCCAATCACACTCGAAGTGATCGCAGCTGGATTAGTAGTATTAATAGTGCCAGATATAATGCCGCTCTGTGGAATAGTCGAGGTACCCGGCGAATTACCGATCACGGTCGATATCACTGTCGAAGCAACTTCAGTAACAGATATACCGACTGAAGGACCAGCCTCCAAAGACGTAATGGTCGAGCCGATGATAGTAACAATAATAGTTCCGGGGGTAGTGCCAGACTGAGAGATGGTCGACATGCCAGCTGAAGAGCCGATTTCAGTCGACATGACTGTGACAGCCAAATCAGTTACCATGACCGTACCAAGGATTGTCCCGCTTGCCGATATTGTGGACGTGCCAATGACAGTCGTTGTGAGTGTGGCTGGGAACAAGTCAGTGGTAATGATCGTCCCAGGTACCGTTCCATTAGCCGGGATTGTAGATGTGGTTAAAGTCTCTGTCCTACCAGGAGTTGTAGTGATCACGACGATTGGTGGACCTGTTGCTGCTGTCAAGGTAGCTGTACCCGGCGTGGGCCCGAGCACAAAAGTCGTCTTGAGAGTATTGGTGATGATGACGGTCTCCCCACTTGTCTCCGTAGCTGTAGTTGTGCCAGTCGTCGACTCAGAGACAGTCGTTACTGACCTAAAGGCACTGGTGATAATTATGGTCGGGGGATTACTGCCATTTGCTGGAACCGTCGAGGTACCTGGAAATTGACCGAGTGTGACTTTCGTGACTGGAATCAAAGTTATAATAACAGTGTTGGGATTCGTCCCTGTGCCGCTTTTGGTCAATGTTCCCTGGGACGATCCAGTCGTGAACTCGGTGAATATGGTAGACGTGAGTGTGCTTGCAGGAGTCGAAGTTACTATAATAATTGGTTGACCCGTGGACGGTGTAATCATCGTCGTGCTTGGAGTTTCTCTAATAGAACTTGCAATTGGGACTTCGGTGATAATCACAGTATCAGGGATAGTCCCTGTGCCGGCAAGCCCTGTTGTCGTTTCAGTGATCGGTTGACTGGGGACCAGCGTAATTATTGGATTAGAGCTATTAGTATGAGTGGTAAAAGTTCCAGGAGTAGATTCCTGAAAGACCAATCAGTGGGCTGAGTGCAGAACATATATCCAATACTTACAGATGTGGTATTAGTGATAGTATTTGCGGGTGCAGATGTAATCACAACCACTGGCGGACCCGTAGCAAGCATGCCCGTGCCTGGAGTTGGCTGTGTGGAAAAGCTTGATCCAGGGACCTCGGTGCTGATCACCGTATTGCCATTTATCTCAGTACCTGATACCGTAGTGGATATCGAATCAGTGGTTGTTTGCGTGATGGGCTGCCCAGGAACAAGTGTAATAATGATCGTGCCAGCAAAGGTCCCACTAGCGGGAATTGTGGAAGTACCAGCCACAGTACCTATGTAACTATCAGAAAATTGTCCTTTTATTCAATAAAAGGCATAAAAGCGCTGGCAGGTTGCATTACCGAACGTGGTTAAAGTTTCGAGAACGGGTTCCAGCCTGAGGAAAGTCACAATTGTCTCTGCGCCTCCTAATGAAGCCGGCTAATTTAATGAATGTTAGTATGATATTACATACTCGGGTGTTGATACGAACCGGAATTGTTGTGAGACCTGTTGTCGTGCCGGTCTGGGTAATGGTGACTGGCTGGGGAGTCGAGACAAAGGTAATAACGGTCGCAGTACCGCCAGGAGAAGATGAGGAAATCGGAGTCAGCCCCGTTGAAACGCCAAAAGAGGTAAGCGCAGGAGCGTCAGGAACAAGTGTGATGATAACGGTGCCAGGAACAGATCCACTCGCAGGAATGGTGAATGTACCAGGAGCAGAACCTATATCAATCTTAGCAAATGATGAACTCGGCTGACAGAGCATAGGAAAAGAGCCGACAGGTTGTCTTACCAAACGTGGTCTTAGTAGTAGTACTCGCCGTTGCTGAAGGCGTTACAAAAGTGATAATAGTAGGGGTGCCGCCACTTGAGGCGGGCTGCAATGTTGTAAGGCCTGTCGTGTCAGTAGTCACAGTCTCAAAGACGGGCTCCAATTTGAAGTAAAACACAACTGTCTGTGCCCCTCCCGGTGAAGCCGGCTAGCGTTTGATAGAAATCAGCATTGTTTAATTAATGGATAGGTAGTGAATTAAAATGATACTTGGGTGCTATACGTACCGGAATCGTAGTAAGACCTGTTCTTGTTCCTATACTGGTGATAGTAATA